>NC_136262.1:189028746-189151246 GCF_964187855.1 Myxine glutinosa | reverse complement strand
AGGGTTAAACAGCACGGTGAAGTCTGCATGGCAGTTGTGTACGTTGCTCTAGTGGGGTATGGTTGCCTTCGTGAGGATGGTCACCCTTGAGGTAGAGATCTAACAAGTGATATTCATTTTGAGGCCACTCTGGTTAGACCTTTGTTATTATTATCTGTTGTTCCTCCCCGTTTATAATCTTTTAATTTGGCGCAGTGTACTTTATTCTTCCAAAACTAAACCATAAGTGTATTTTGAAGTGACATCATAATTTTGTTGCACAATGTGGCAATTTGAGTGGTCATTATCTGTAAATTATGCTGTATTATAATGTTTATTGTCGGTATTTTGTGGTGGCATAAATGTTTCCTCTTCTGGAGAATGGACTTTTTAAAATACATACAATACTTTATTTAATGAAGGTCTTCACTTTTCACAAAATATAATTCGTGAAAGTCTTCACTTTTTTGTGTGCATTGTCAAGGTTCGTGGAAGAGTTCGAATACAGAAGGGAACAGGACGCACATAACGAAAATAACAGGAGGAGAAGGGAGAAATGCCAACAGCAGGGCGGAGAAAGAAATAGACAGAGACGGACAAACAAGGGATGTAGGTAACGATGAAAGGTAGAGGAGCATGGAAAAGGTGGACAAGAATGTCCGGTGTCCGGGTGTCCGGGTCCGGGAATTCGGGTGACACCGTCACAATTTCGGTCTTCGAGGCCGGCCGATAGGCACAGTGTGACCGGAAGGGACGAGGTTCTCCTGACCACGTGGCCCTCGACTTGGTTTGTCCGCACAATGTGGGCGCTTCCAGGATGAACTTTAGCCGGGGAGCGTTTGGGCGCCCCGGTCTGATACTGCCGCCCACGCCCAGACAACATAAGCAAAATTTTGGGAGTTGTGGGGGTTTGTTTCACAAGTGTAAAATTGATCTTGACGAGGCCTTTTCTCGGAATCGGCCTTTCCGCCATATTCCTCGTTTTGCTTCTTTCTTCCGAAATATCTTACGTCTACCTCCTCAACATCATTCCGTTTTCCATCCTTGCTTCCGGAAATCCAAATACAGGGTGTCCCCGCTTAACGTCGTCCCAGTTAATGTTGTTTTGTGATAACATCCAAACTAATTAGTAGTGGCCACAAATATTGGCACCCTTGCACTTTTTCCAGATAATGCACCATTTCTTCCAGAAAATTGTTGAAATTAAAAATCTTTCGGTATCCACATCTGTATTTCATTGGTTTGCAGTGGAACAAAACAAAAAAAGCGAAAACTTTACTAAATCTTACCTTATTCCACACAGAAATCCTAAAATGGCCCGGACAACATTATTGGCCCCTTTTTGAAGTTGTTGGAAATAAATAGATTTCAAGCAGGTGATTATTCTTCACTTTGGAATTGAACTCACCTATGGTGAGTTGCAGGTGCCTGCAATATAAAAATCACTCATTCAACCAGGTTTGGGCTTTCTTGTCTCTCTCTCTCTCTCTGTCTCTCTGTCTCTCTCTCTGTCTCTCTCTCTCTCTGTCTCTCTCTCTCTGTCTCTCTCTCTGTCTCTCTCTCTGTCTCTCTCTCTGTCTCTCCCCAGTGGGTTTCTCCTGGGGCTCCTACCATATAACTCCCTTTCATTGAGTTGGCGACGGATGGTGCGAGTTGAAGCTGTTGTACCTTGTGTCTGAAGGTCCGCTTGAATCTGTTTGGCCGTTGATCGAGGTGCGTTCTCCACCATTCGAACAATCCTTTGCTGCAATCTTCAATCAAGCTTTCTCTTGCAGCCACGTCTAGGGAGGTTGGCTCCAGTACCATGGGCCTTAAACTTCCTGATGACATTGTGTACGGTGGACACAGGAACATGAAGGTCTCTGGAGATTGACTTGTAGCCTCTAGATTGTCCATGCTTGGTTACAATCTTGTGTCTGACCTCGTCAGACAATTCTCTGGTTTTCTTTGGCACAAAACACAGTGGCACAAAACAGCAAAATGACTCCTTTTCTCCATTCAAACTGGTTAAAAAAATATATAACCACCTTTAGAGGCCATTTTCCCCCACAAAGCGGGGGTTGGCCTTTTTCGGGAACCATGGTTGTTGTTGTTTTTTTGGTCCCCTTTTTGAAGCAATGTTTTACGGCCGGATGCCCTTCCTGACGCGAACCCTTTTTGCCGCCTTTTAACGACAAACAGAGAATTACCAGTGAACTGGTACTCAATTAGCCGACCTCGGAAGGATGACAGGCTGAGTCAATCCCCCTGGCGTTAATTCAGCGATCGACCGGGATTCGAACCCAGGATCCTTGGATATCCGAAGCCGGCACCCTAGCCGCTAGCCCAACACCAGGGTTGGTTGAATGAGTGATTTTTATATTGCAGGTACCTGCAACTCACCACAGGTGAGTTCAGTTCCAAAGTAAAGAAGAATCACCTGCTTGAAATCAAATTATTTCTAACAACTTCTAAAAGGTGCCAATAATATTGTCCAGGCCATTTTAGGATTTCTGTGTGGAATAAACTAAGATTTAGTAGTTTTTTCAGCTTTTTTTGTTTTGTTCCACTGCAAACGAAAGAAATACATATGTGGACACCAAAATATTTTTTAATTTCAACAATATGCTGGAAGAAATGGTGCATAATTTGGAAAAAGTGCAAGGGTGCCAATATTTTTGGCCACAACTGTATATATAAATCTCCATATATACAAAATCTAACGTGCTGGCCCAATGGTCTAATGGATAAGGCATCAGACTTCCCAGTTGGGGATTTATGAGTTCAAGTCCTGTCTGGGTTGAATACTTTTCCCCTTACTTTTTCAAGTCTTTTATGTCGTCTTCAATATAAAGTCTTGCATGATGAACAAATGCATTTTGTTTGTATTTAAAATGTATCTTTGGAAAAATGCCACAGGCATAGAAAAGGCCCCTTTATATGGGATGTGCCATGTGGCAAACTATAGAAAAGAAGGGATATTCAAAAACATCTCATGTGCATGCTGGTCTAATCCTGTTTTTTTTTGTTTGTTTATTTTATTTATTTATTTTTGTATACAAGATCGAGGCTCGTGTAAGAGCTCGCACATTAAACACACATTAGCACATAAAACACAAAAAACATAGATGGACACAAAACATAACTAGATGGTATTCATAGAATACTTACCCTGCACAGTCAACTTGTTGCGAGCCAACTCTTATGTTTTTAAACTTTTTTTTTTTCTTTGATCCAATATGGCTGCCAGACCACGTGAGCAATTATATCATAAATTTATATTCTCTAGTACAATTGTTGCATAGATCACGCTCAATACATTTCAAACTGATCAGACTAAGCGTTTTACCTGTCGAATTATGATGTCATAATTATGGCACTAATGACGTCATCGTTAACAAAACCTATTCCCCATATGGAGTTCTTTACAATGAGCCATGTTTAAATTTTTTCCATGCAGCGGTTTTGGAGATATAGATGTGCAACATTTTTTGTTTTTTCCAAGATGGCGCCTGTACCACATGACCGATGACTTTATGATTATCATTAAAATATTCAAAAGGAGGAGGCGCTCCGATGGTGAAAATTTCGTGTCCATCAGACCAACAGTTGCTGAATTTTTTTTTATAATGATTGGATGGATAAGTGTTGGACTTGTCGAATTATGACGGTATAACGAAGGCACCGATGACATCATCATTGACATATCTTATTCCCAATGGGGAGTAGTTGACAATGAGCCAGGTCTCAATTTTTTCCATGGAGTGGTTTCAGAGACAGAGGTGCGAATTTTTCCAAGATGGCGCCTGTACCATGTGACCTGTGGTGTCATAATAATCATTAAAATATTCTACAGGGGGAGGCGCTCCGATGGTGAAAATTTCATGTCAATCGGACCAACGGTTACCGAGAAAATGAATTTTTAAAATGCAGACACGTACGGCACACGTACGGCACACGGCACACGTACAACACACACACGTACTTAACTGAATGCTTAATCCCGCTTTTCGCTTCGCGAGCGCAGGGTAATAAAGGGAGTGGAAGACAATATGGGGGAGAGAGAGGGAAGCACACAAGCACAACAGTGGAGAACAGGGACATCGGGAGATCTGTGGAAGGGAGAGAGCTCGAGGTCGGAGGGGAGGGAAGGGGTACACGGTATAAAACAAATTGACACTACTAGGAATTGCAGGAATGAAGTCGGATTGAAAGAGGTGGTGTTGGGGTGCACTAGCAGGAATAGAAAAGATCAAGGTTTTGGAGGGGGTAAGATAAGAGATGGTGGTGAACAACTGTTTTAAATACCTGGAGGGAGGAGTGGGATTGAAGAGAGTGAGAGGGAGTTTGTTCCAGAGGCGGGAGAAAAGAGGAATGAAATTGTGAAGGTGAGCAGAGAGTCTTGATTTTGGCAGTTTCACCAGAAGAGGGTTGCTGGCAATTCTTGTGCGACTTGGAGGAATTATTCAGGTTCACTATGTTAACAAATATAATTTCATTCAAATTTTTTGGAGATTGGCACACAATGGCTCTTCCAAAAGAAACGTACTGTGTTGGGTTTCACATCTGTAATCAGTCTGTATGAGACTGCAGGCTTCCCAGTCACATCTGAAAAATGATCACTTCCCAATGCAATGCTTTGAGGGTATCTTTGGTTTTTGTACAAATCGTCGCATCGTGGAGCGAAAGGGGGACTATGGTTTTCCCCTACGTGCGTGCGTGCGTGCGTAAGCGAAGGACCGCATTCGAATTTGGTGTGTGGGTGCAACCCACATCAAAATCCTAGATGGCCGCCGCCATGTATGTCTGACGCCATGTATGTCTGACCCTTGTGAGCGGAATATGTTGAAAAATAAGCGAAGTACCAACTTCTAATCTGGTGTGTAGGTGTATCTAGGCACAAGGAAGAACGCTATTGAAAATTGGGTCGCCACGTCAAAATCCAAGATGGCCGCCACCATATATATGCCTGAACCTTGTGAGCGAAATATCTTGAAAAATAAACGAACTACTAACTTCTAATCTGATGTGTGGGTGTATCTACGCATAAGGAAGAACGCTATTGAAAATTGGGTCGCCAGGTCAAAATCCAAGATGGCCGCCTTGCGTCTTCCACTTTGTCAACTCACATCACTTCACCGACAGGGGACCTAGGCGTAACGCTTGTTTGGGGTTTTTTTGGAAAATTTGCTGCATTTGCAAGGGATATAATCCTGAGAAGGGATCTCACATGATACGAGTTGTAGTCGATATGTTTTACAGGTGGTTTGAGGTGTATCTAGCGTGCGGAAAGCGGGTGTTGCCACCGTGGAAAAATGATGTGCAGATTTGGGAGACCTTGTAAAATGGGAAAACTGGAAAACCAGACTGCTGGTGATTTTGACCACGAAGTCAGACTCCATTGGGTGTTTATAGGGTTATTGATACTAATAATATCGTGTTTCAACGCATTAATTGGAGTGTGCCTGAGAAAATTTGTCACAGGAATGATGGTGCAAAAAGTGGTCGAGATGAACGTGATTCCAACAGCCCCGGGCATGCTGGGATCCATGTGCACCACTCACACACAATCGAGGCACCGTACTGGTGCATCCACATGATTTGGATGGATATAACACGTGTGGAACAGACGGGGGTGAATCCTTGGAACCAGTTGCAATCATTAATGATAGAACATCAACAAATGCTCAACAGATTACCAGAGGACATTGAACCATCAGACGAGGAGGTGCCAAACCCCGAAATGGATGCAGAATGGAGATGCCTGAATGTGCCTGCAGGTCCTCTCTATGAAGATACTCAAGGGTAATGGGTATACAAGGGTACAATGTTACGCATTGGGAATATCTAGTGTGTGCAATCTTTCTCTCTGAAAGGTTGCCCGGCGCCCAAACTTAATGGAATGAAAGGGAGGTGGTGGCACCCCTGCTAGTTAGAGGCTGCATTCACTTGCCAGAATGACAGTCTCCCATTGAACATAAGTTCGGAATGTCCCGAAGGGGGGAGGGTGTTGCACTAGCTGGAGATAAATTTAATTCCTGGGAGTTGTTCATACAGAACAATGCGAGAGCCAGGTGCTTTGTTCTGTAGTAACAAAACGGTGGAATCTGTGGGTCAAAAATTTAATTAAATAAATGCTCAAGGGGGGAAATGCCAGCGTGTCAAAGGTGGTTTTCAGAAATCTTGATGAGTGGGATTTAGAACTATAAATGTGTCAATAAATCTGTTTGTTTTAAAAGAGTGAAAACTAAATAACCCTTGTTCTTGCTGTAGCCAGCAAGTAGTGCTTGCCAGATATATGCTTCTCAGAAATCAGCTTGTATGTACATTTCAACACTTATCTTTTGACCAAGATGAACTTTTTTTTGCTTGGGTTCAGAGGTTAGCTTGGTGTTTGCAAGTGAATCTCTCCCCACGTGTGGTGTACAATAAATGGTCATTTTGAAATACAGTGAAGCATATTGATTTGTACAGTAAATTGAGTGCTTCCACAATGTATATATTGTCATATGTCTACTCTGTAGTGAACCCCGCAGGGTGACGGATGGCCAACCAAGCTTTAACTCCGAGGCGTATACTCAACTATGGCGGTAGTGACGTGTGGGGGTGGGTGGGGGGAGGGTAGTGGAGGGCAGTGCGGTCCTTACCTATACGGCGGACGCGACGATGGTTTTCCGAACCACAAACAAATAAACGTTCAAGTCACAGGAATTGAAAATGTAACAAATAATGGTTTAATTTAAAAAAAAAGCCAGGATAACAAAGATTGTGCAGTAAAACAAATTCCTAATTGAGGCACCCCCACACTGACTCAAATACAGACACAGGGAGACATAAATGAAAGCAAAAATGTGTGTAATGTTAGCTGGTACTCAGCTCTGGTCTCCTGAAGCGGCCCTCGAACGGGTCCCCGAGTCTCTGCGCGGGAAACCACGCCTAGGCGCAAAGTCGTGTTCCCCGCCAGCCGCCGATGCGAAGCGAACACGCCCGCTCTCCTTCCTCGACTTTCCTGCTCAGCTGCACCGAGCCCCAATGTTCCTCTCAGGCACACACGGCACCAAGCGCAACCACCACGAGCCAACATCAAGAGAGAGAGAGTTGCGTCCGCCTTTCCCGCAGCCATTTTCCCGCAGAACAGGGAGAGCGAAAATGCGACCAGGACAAGAGAGAGCAATTCCTCATTCCCTAATTCCTGCTTTGAAAGGAACGTCCTGATAACTCAATCACGACCAACCCTGTAGAAATTAAGGATGCAAGACTCTTCTCTACACTTTACCAGGCAACAGATGTCGATGCAGAACTTGTTCCGAACTTGTTTGATGGTGTCGGTACACTAACTCCAAAGCAAAGAATGGATTTGGAGTCACCGTTCACGCTTGAGGAACTTTCTGGTGCCCTTAAAAGCCTGGACAGAGGGAAATCACATGGCCTGGATGGTCTGCCAGTGGAGTTCTTTCAGGAATTTTGGGATTTGATTGGACCTGATTTGTTTCTGGTTTTCCTGGAGAGCTTGAAGAAGGGTGAACTTCCACTGAGCTGCAGGGGAGCCGTGCTTACTTTGCTTCCTAAAAAAGGAAATGTATTGCTCATATCACAGTGGAGGCCAGTGTCCTTATTGTGTACGGACTATATAATTTTCTCAAAGGCTTTGGCATTGCGTCTCTCACCCCTACTAGGAGACATTATACACATGGACCAGACTTATTGTTTTCCTGGTCGCAATATTCAGGATAATATCTCTGTTGTCCGAGATGTCATTGAAATCTGTGAAATGAATTATGAAAGTTGTGGCTTGATCTTCCTCGACCAGGAGAAAGCTTTTGACTGTGTTTCTCATACATATCTTTTTGAAGTGCTGAAATGTTTTGGTTTTGGAGCTCTCTTTCTATCCCATATACAATTATGTTATTCAAACATATCGGCTATCTTTAAGATAAACAATGAACTTGTACCTCCCCCCACCCCCCTTTTGTGTTGGGAGAGGGGTAAGGCAGGGCTGCCCTCTGTCAGGAATTTTTTCCGCTTTATCCCTTGAGCCTCTCTTAAATACCTTTCGGAAGTCCTTGTCTGGTGTTACTTTTGGAACCCACCCTTAGAAGGCATTGCTTATGCAGATGACATCTGTGTCTGCATCAGACAGTCAGAAGACGTTGATTTGATGATGAATGCTTTGGATGTCTTCAGCAGGGCATCATCGGCCAAGATAAATTGGACAAAAACAGAAGCGCTGTGGCTTCAACCCTTTACCTACCCCCTACCTGCCCCCCTATTTCCTCTCCCTGCCAATCTTTCGTGGAGAAGAGATGGGATTAAGTTCCTAGGGGTGTTCCTTGGCCCTGGGGATTTTGTGAGGCATAACTGGGAAGGCATGTTGGCACACATTGAAGTACTGTTACTGAAATGGAAGAACTTGCTCTGCCAACTGTCCTACCGAGGTAGGGTACTAGTCATCAACAGTCTGGTCACCACTAAGTTATGGTGGAAGGTTCTTTCCCTGCAGCCGCCCAAAACTCTGGTGGAGGACATACAAAAATGCATCACCCATTTCTTCTGGTCCGGAAAGCATTGGCTGAGACCAGAGATTCTAAACTTACCAACTGCAGAGGGTGGCCAATGGCTGGTCAATGTCAAGTGCTGCATCATGGCTTTCCGCGTACGAACAACATGGCGCTTCTTGTTTGAACCATGTTTGGCCTGGAGACAGCTTACCAGCTGCATCTTACGTCAAGCGGGAAGTTGGACCTTGCACAGGAGCTGTTCCTGATGGATTAGACCAAGATAGACCTATCGATGCTACCTGCCTTTCACCAAAGCCCACTGAATGCATGGCAAGCCTTTACCTGTCTCCGTGACCCCTCGACTTATGTTCGATCCATGTTCTTCAACGAACCATTATTTCACAACACGGTATTTGGTGAGTGTGTGAATGAAAGCACCTTCATTCAAAAGTTTATAAATGCCTCAGTAACAAAAGTGTGTCACTTGAGAAACGCCACCAATGACAGGTGGATCATTGCTACCGCTCTGGCTTTGACGGTTGGCATTAGATCGTGTCGCAGAGTTGACAGCTTTTTGAAAATGGTGCTTCGCATCTACTGTGCCTCAAATGGCTGGGCAAGCAACCCTCCCATACCCACCTCTGAATCTTCTCCACCCTTCCCCAAGCTTTGTCTATCTGGTTCTCTCAGTTTGGAACCGATTAGTTTTGGCCGCTCTCTATCCTTTTCTTGGAGCAATCGAAAGACCCTGTATGTGCAACGCTTAAAAATCATTTTTCCTTCGTTGTCCTCCCCTGTACCATGTAGATGGCTTGCAGTCCTGCCGAATACCCCTCCCCTTTACCCTATCTGGGGGTGGAACTATAAGCAGCCTGTGCCGAAACGTGTTGGGGATCTTCAATGGAGAATTGCTCATTGGATCCTACCCACAAATTCCCTAATTCACCGCTTCTCGCAAGCGATAAGTGAGCAATGTCCATTTTGTGGACAAACTGAAACCTTGCCCTATGCGTATGTATGCTGTGACCGGTTAACTCCTTTATTTGTTTTCTTTAAAATGTTACTTACACGGTTTTCCTTCGTTTTTTATTTTCCTGCCTTTATTTTTGGCCCTAGTGGGCGGTTCAATTCCCCAACATCAATTTTAATTCATTTCTTTCTTGCACAAGCCAAGTTGGCGATATATAAGACCAGGATATCAAAGATACGTAATGATTCGTATAGTACAGATGTTTTGGAAATGTTTCAAGCTCTCTGTGTGGCAAGAGTAAAGCTGGAATTTTGTTGTTGTTCTGAGGTACAACTCTTTGAGAAGCAGTGGTGTGTGAGAGATGCCTTTTGCAAAATAGCTGAGGGTCAGTTAGTATTTACTATGTCGTTTTCCTTAATATTTGCTTGTTTATTTGCTTATATTTGTCTATTTATCATGTAAAGGTTTGTGCAACTGTTGTGATTGTTTTTCTTTGAATCATCATTTATTGTTTTTTTATACTTTTGTAATAAAAGGACATGAGTCAAGTCTCTCCCTCTCTTTCTCTCGCTCTCTTCCTCCTCTTCTGTTTGTACCCGGTAACTACATATGCACAAGCTCCTCTTTTCGTCAAATCTTTCCTTTCTCACCTAAAATATGGAGCGTGAGGCCTCGGCCTTTAATATACTGTACCGATCGGTACAATAATTCGGACAGAACTGAAACATGCAAGTTGAAATTTATTTGGCAATTAGGTACTAACATGATAGCTGTACAACATTGCTATTTCCAAATGTCTTAAACAAAATGACGATGAGTCGAAGCAGAATCTAGTACCGAGTATGGAATAACTTCCAGACTAAAATGTAGTTTCAACCTCATCGGAACCCATTCTGTAGTCGTATTTACCAGTGTTTCATTCTCAGTGTTTATGTAAAAGCATAAAAACACCAAGTCAATAAATAGCGATTAAAACTGCGGACAAACTCTCCAAATCAGCAGTATTCCATGTCCAACACTCAGCTCTCATAAAACCCAAAATGGTATTTTAATTTACATTGACAGAGGCTGTACACATCACATGCACACACATCTGAGGGCTGCGATGGTGTCACCTCTTCCACTTCCCTGCTATCAGGCAGGCGAAGCAATTTCTGAAGAAGATGAATTTCCATGACAATTCAGGAAAATGCTTAATTCACCTGGTCACCAGGACTAAAAATGATCTTTGTGGGGTTACTGATTTGGGGACAGACCTACGGTGCAGACGGAATGTCCAAATAAAAGTTCATGGCAACCGACACACAACTCAGGGGCAAAGGGCAACCTTCTTGGAACCGAGGAGCTCCATTATCAGTCATAACGTTACCTTAAGCCGCTTCGCACTCTTGAATGGTCGCACTCGTAGTTGGGTGAGTATTTAATGGGGATTTTGTTTTTGGGTTGATGCGGGGGGAGGGGGGGGGGGGATGGTGGGGAATTGGTACCAAAGTTACCACACTGCTGTTGCACAAACACGGATAAATGTTCAAGTTCAAATTTTTTCGACATAATTTCCAGGGAAGAGTCCTTTTTTTCCTCTCAGCCGCCCCATCCACCATCCGGATGGATCTGAAAAAAAAAAAAAATTCACACTTACCCAACGCTCATGGGTATCAGATTGGCAAAGAACATGAGGTTTATTTTGGCATTTAACAAATCGTGCCTATCGATATGACAAGTTGATCTCTGATCTAATTAATTTACACTTTGTGCAAATTTCTCTAAGCTTGGAGAATTTGTTGCAAGCTCTGACAAAGCTGGAGTCGAGGTCGCAGCAAATACGTCAGACAGGGCCGCATGCAGCAAGGAATCTGCACAGCACGCAGATAAAAGATCATCTGCACCTGGATTCAATCACTTCAAGATGAATGATCTAAATAGGCCATCGATAATCACAATCCAACATTTTTTTTGTATACGAAGTCAAGGCTTGTGGAAGAGCTAACACATAGAACATATATGAAGGGAGCGGGAGACAAGACGGTGAAGGAGAGTGAAGCACAACAACAGTAGAGAACAGGGTTCTATGTGTTAGCTCTTCCACAAGCCTTGACTTAGTATACAAAAAAAATCACTAGGGCTAAAATAAAAATTTCTGGAAGGCAAAGGGCTGGGGCAGGGCACACGGGATAAACAAGATGGACACTGCACCGACGGCATTTCAGGAAAGAAAACGGCATTTCAAAAAGGTGGATTTGGGGTGTATTCACAGGGGTAGAAAATATCAAGGTTTGGATGGGAGAAGATAAGAGATGGTGGTTTTTGAACAGCTGTTTTGAAGAGGGAGGAGTGGGATAGAAGATGGTGTGGGAGTTTGTTCCACAGGTTTGTTCTGGTGAAAGTGCCAAAATCAAGACCTTTGAATTGCCGCAATCAAGGAAAAAGAGGCATGAAAGAGTGAATGAGCAGAGAGTTTTGATTTTGGCACTTTCACCAGATGGTGGTCACTGGCAGACCGTGTGCTTTCTGCAGGAATATTTGGGGGACAGGGCACAGACAGAGCAGGAGGAGCTAGGCCGGAGAAGAGTAGGTAGAAGACAGAAAGACCACCTACCTGCCTGCGGTGAGAGAGTGAAAGGCCCTCAGAATCAGCTTCATCGCGGGAGATACCAATGATTCTAAAAGCTTTGATTTCTACAGTGTGAAGCCGAGCTAGGTGTGAGGAGGAGCACCAGCCCAGAGGGGAGAACAGTACTCCATCAAGCAGTACTTTGTATGTGGTGAGAAGCTCAGTAGTGCCAAGAAAGGACTTTGCATGTTAGAGGAGGCCCAGTCAGCAACTGACTTTGGAGGCCAGCTTGGAAATGTAGTTTTCCCAGGAAAGATAATGACAGATAGTGAGACCCAAAAGCTTGAGAAACATTTGGGGCTTGATAAAAGATTTGGTATTCACAGCACAACCTTTATTTCTTATGTTAACTTGCCAAGAGCCGAAGATGTCAAAACTGCAGTTAATAAAAGGGGGTGGTGGTTCGTGTGCAATCTGTGGCTGTTGGTTACATCATTTTCTGGGAGCACAGCTGCCGCTGATGCAATGCCTTTCTATAACCAGTCATCTGGTTTCAACATCATGAATGGCGACTTGACGACAGGGGGATTTGAATGCCACAAAAATTTTGAATTTACCCTATCAATCTATGTATTTTTGAAAGATTCGTCGCTTCCATGTTTGGACCACTAGTGTTGAACGCTGCATCAAATAAAAAGTGTCATTTTAGATAAATGATGATTTTATCCAACAGGTGAAAACCATGGCATGTGCATGGCATGTGGTGTTTTACCATGGCATGTGCATCGTGAACCGGAAATACATCAACTGGAAGTGACCTTCTGCAAATGAAAAGGCATGAGCACAAATGGCAGGACCTTCAGGACCAGAGAAAATGTATGTGATGACAACTGGAAATTTGGAGTCGTCAGCAACGCATTACAACACCTTTCCTGTGCCTCAAAGCCATATATTCTGGCGGTTGCTCGATGAAGAAAACTTCATTAAGAAATTCTGAATGAATCCAAAACAGTTCTTAGATTCACCACTCTTTTTTCTTCATGTCAGAGACTGTTGTTTTCACACATTCAGTTGTTCACAGATTAATGAATCAAGAATGAGTGCATCCAATGATAGAATAATTGGTGTAATGGTTAAAACCAAAATGAAACGAACAACTTGAAAGAGAAACACGGCAGGCTCAAAAACCTGTGACAAAAATAGAGTACGATCGACCAGAAATAAAAATGTGACCAATTAATTTGAGGAAACTCGCAGCAAAATCAAACAATTAAAGTTAAAAAAAATAATCCGAAAGTACCAGAAAATTCACAGAAAAGAAAGTTACAAATGAACAATCAACATCCGATAAATGAAGTTTCTTGTATTGTGGTGCCCCCTCCCCAACCCCGCTCCCGCCTTCCTTCCCTCTCCCCATTCCCTGCCAATTGCTCATCTCAAATCACCACCCCAGGACAGGTAGGATGTTGAAACCTGCTTGCCAGCAGAGTTGGTAAAAATGTACAATGCAAGAAACACAGAATGAAAAATGAGGTGATTATTAAGGGAGAAAGGAGTTGAAGGAAGAAAGCCAGGTGACCATGTGTGTCCTTTTGAATGTCGAGGAAGATTATAGATACCCTACCTTCCCTGATTATCTCAATTGTTTCTTCTGCATTAAAGCTGAGTTCATCTGTGTCTTGAGCATCGTATGCATACATGGCCCGGCACTGGGGCACACGGGGCTTGGGTTTCGGTCTTGGCTTTGGTCGCCCGCCTCCTGGGGGTGGTTTTCTTTCCTGAGACATTCGGCGCTGAGTTCTTGGGAAAGAACGCAGTGGAAAAGCTATTATACTTTGTGGCGGACAAAACAGCATGAAAATCATATTATCATTCTTTTTAAACAGGAGTTTGTGCATATCACATGTAAACAAGTAAATCAGTAGAAAAATAGACAAATCAACGAGATCACATCGTCATGATATCATCATGAGCTAAGTGATTTTATCCGGAGATCATATCATCATGATCTAAGTGATTTTAAGCTGATATCACATCGTCATGTGATTGTCATGAGCTAAGTAATGTTAACCTGATATCACATTGTCATGAGCTAAGTGATGTTAACCTGATATCACATTGTCATGAGCTAAGTGATTTTAACCTGAGATAACATCGTCATGAGGGAAGTGATTTTAACCTGAGATAACATAGTCATGAGATCATAATTAACGAAGTGATTTTAACCTGAGATCACATCGTCATGAGCTAAGTGATTTAAACCTGAGATAACATCGTCATGAGATCATAATTAATGAAGTGATCTTAACCTGAGATAACATCGTCATGAGATCATAATTAATGAAGTGATCTTAACCTGAGATCACATCGTCATGAGCTAAGTGATTTTAACCTGAGATAACATCATCATGAGATCAAAATTAACGAAGTGATTTTAACCTGAGATCACATCATCATTAACTAAGTGATTTAACCTGAGATCACATCGTCATGAGGTAAGTGATTTTAACCTGAGATAACATCATCAAGCGATCATAATTAACTAAGTGATTCAACCTGAGATTACATGTCATGAGCTAAGTGATTTTAACCTGAGATAACATCATGAGGTAAGTGATTTTAACCTGAGATAACATCATGAGCTAAGTGATTTTAACCTGAGATCACATCATGAGCGAAGTGATTTAACCTGAGATTACATGTCATGAGCTAAGTGATTTTAACCTGAGATCACATCATGAGCTAAGTGATTTAACCGGAGATTACATGTCATGAGCTAAGTGATTTTAACCTGAGATCACATCATGAGGAAAGTGATTTTAACCTGAGATAACATCATGAGCTAAGTGACTTTAACCTGAGATCACATCATGAGCTAAGTGCTTTAACCTGAGATTACATGTCAGGAGCTAAGTGATTTTAACCTGAGATCACATCATGAGCTTAGTGATTTAACCTGAGATTACATCATGAGCAAAGTGATTTAACCTGAGATTACATGTCAGGAGCTAAGTGATTTTAACCTGAGATCACATCATGAGCTAAGTGATTTAACCTGAGATTACATGTCAGGAGCTAAGTGATTTTAACCTGAGATCACATCATGAGCAAAGTGATTTAACCTGAGATTACATGTCAGGAGCTAAGTGATTTTAACCTGAGATCACATCATGAGCTAAGTGATTTAACCTGAGATTACATGTCAGGAGCTAAGTGATTTTAACCTGAGATCACATCATGAGCTAAGTGATTTAACCTGAGATTACATGTCAGGAGCTAAGTGATTTTAACCTGAGATCACATCATGAGCAAAGTGATTTTAACCTGAGATCACATCATGAGCTAAGTGATTTTAACCTGAGATCACATCATGAGCGAAGTGATTTTAACCTGAGATCACATCATGAGCTAAGTGCTTTAACCTGAGATTACATGTCAGGAGCTAAGTGATTTTAACCTGAGATCACATCATGAGCTAAGTGATTTAACCTGAGATTACATGTCAGGAGATAAGTGATTTTAACCTGAGATTACATCATGAGCTAAGTGATTTTAACCTGAGATCACATCATGAGCGAAGTGATTTTAACCTGAGATCACATCATGAGCTAAGTGATTTTAACCTGAGATCACATCATGAGCTAAGTGATTTTAACCTGAGATCACATCATGAGCTAAGTGATTTAACCTGAGATTACATGTCATGAGCTAAGTGATTTTAACCTGAGATCACATCATGAGCTAAGTGATTTTAACCTGAGATAACATCATGAGCTAAGTGATTTTAACCTGAGATAACATCATGAGCTAAGTGATTTAACCTGAGATTACATGTCAGGAGCTAAGTGATTTTAACCTGAGATCACATCATGAGCTAAGTGATTTAACCTGAGATCACATCATGAGCTAAGTGATTTAACCTGAGATTACATGTCATGCACTAAGTGATTTTAACCTGAGATCACATCATGAGCTAAGTGATTTAACCTGAGATTACATGTTATGAGCTAAGTGATTTAACCTGAGATCACATCATGAGCTAAGTAATTTAACCTGAGATTACATGTTATGAGCTAAGTGATTTAACCTGAGATCACATCATGAGCTAAGTGATTTAACCTGAGATTACATGTTATGAGCTAAGTGATTTAACCTGAGATCACATCATGAGCGAAGTGATTTAACCTGAGATTACATGTCAGGAGCTAAGTGATTTTAACCTGAGATCACATCATGAGCTAAGTGATTTAACCTGAGATTACATGTCATGCGCGAAGTGATTTTAATCTGAGATCACATCATGAGCTAAGTGTTTTAACCTGAGATTACATGTCATGAGCTAAGTGATTTTAACCTGAGATCACATCATGAGCTAAGTGATTTTAACCTGAGATCACATCATGAGCTAAGTGATTTTAACCTGAGATCACATCATGAGCTAAGTGATTTTAACCTGAGATCACATGTCATGAGCTAAGTGATTTTAACCTGAGATCACATCATGAGCTAAGTGATTTTAACCTGAGATCACATCATGAGCTAAGTGATTTTAACCTGAGATCACATCATGAGCTAAGTGATTTTAACCTGAGATCACATCATGAGCTAAGTGATTTTAACCTGAGATCACATGTCATGAGCTAAGTGATTTTAACCTGAGATAACATCATGAGCTAAGTGATTTAACCTGAGATTACATGTCATGCGCTAAGTGATTTTAACCTGAGATAACATCATGAGCTAAGTGATTTTAACCTGAGATCACAGCATGAGGTAAGTGATTTTAACCTGAGATAACATCATGAGCTAAGTGATTTAACCTGAGATTACATGTCATGAGCTAAGTGATTTTAACATGAGATCACATCATGAGCTAAGTGATTTTAACCTGAGATCACATGTCATGAGCTAAGTGATTTTAACCTGAGATCACAGCATGAGGTAAGTGATTTTAACCTGAGATAACATCATGAGCTAAGTGATTTAACCTGAGATTACATGTCATGCGCTAAGTGATTTTAACCTGAGATCACATCATGCGCTAAGTGATTTTAACCTGAGATCACATCATGAGCTAAGTGATTTTAACCTGAGATCACATCATGAGCTAAGTGATTTTAACCTGAGATCACAGCATGAGGTAAGTGATTTTAACCTGAGATAACATCATGAGCTAAGTGATTTAACCTGAGATCACATGTCATGAGCTTAGTGATTTTAACATGAGATCACATCATGAGCTAAGTGCTCAGTTTGGAATGTTAAACACACCAACCTCCTTATGGGGCATGGCACATGAAAGCATAGCAACATAGGGGACATGTTAAATTGTGATGGGCACTAAATGCTACCCAAAATTCCTTTCCCAAGTGGAATACAAAAAAGACATTTCTGCAATGCTCCGAGCAACATGTCATAAACAACACATCCCCTTGCCTTCAATGGAAATAATTAATTTAAAACAGACGATGTATCAGTTTGCGATTCTTAGCGTGAGAAGCACATAACACTTACCCGGCTGCTCCCTTGTCAGGAACACGCATGAAATCCATGTTATGTTGCTGTTGTGTGGTTGGACGGGGTCGTTGCGGGACTCCCTCTCGCGGCAGGGTTGGCGCTTCCCCGGAGCTCAGACGCCGAGAGAAACGCTGAAGGCTGGAGCGAGAACTTGGCTGCGTTGGTCTCGTCGGAGAGTCTCTCGTTGGCTGGCACACTTTTGTACAAAAGAAACGAGGTCAAAGTGAGAAGATCAAGAGCATTTTAAGACAACTAGGTATTTTATAAATATGAATTAATGACAACTAATTGCATTCAATGGCTCTGGTCCCACAATGCTTACTCGTATAAAACTTTGTGATTTTTTTTTTTTGTATACAAGATCGAGGCTCGTGGAAGAGCTAACAATCACAAAAAAAAACAAAAAAAACTTGTGACTAAATTGTGACTTGTGACTTTGTGACTTATGTGAGTATTGTGACTAAATAGAGCAAAAAAAATTTCCAGAGATCTAAGTATATCAAATGCCCCTTCATCTATATAATCAATGCTTTTGTAGTAAGGCATCTCTCGGATCAAAACAAAAAGTGTACATTGGATACAAAGTGACACATTAAGAGGAAGCGTTATTTACATCAATGCTTTTGTAATTGATTGCCACTCGGTAGAGTGCATACCTCCACCAGGCTGAACACTTTACGTTTTGTATCCCACCAATAGGCCAGAACTAGACCTGAACCAAAATCTAATCGGCTTGTTCTATAAATGAACCAACTGATCTACAAAGTTTGGTACGAATTTATCCACAACTTTTTGAGATATCAGCCTGGCATCCCACCTTGCTCTCTGAACTGTCTGCCTATAGAATCCAAGGCCAACTCCACTCTTGGAATACTGACTTCCTCCACTCTCGCAGCCAACGTGTGGCGCTCAAAGGAACCCTTTTAGCTCCTCTCCCTGTCAAGGCTGGAGTGGAGTACCCTAAAGCAGTGTTCTCGGCCCCATCCTATTCCTAATCTCCATCAATTTTTCTCGCTGACTCTCTGGAAAATTCTCTTTATCGATTTGCTGATGACTCTACTCTCTGTCGTGACGTCCCTTATCCTTCAGACAGACGAGCTGCAGCCTCTTTCTTCTCTTCAGACCTTCAAATAATCACAAGCTGGTCAAACACTTGGAATAAGTGTTTCATTCAATCCTGACAAATCTCACACTCTCACTATCTCTCTCTGAAAGGACCGTCTGACAAACCCTCCTATCTACTTAAAAATCCTCCTGAGGAAGATATGTTATTCAAACTTCTAGGTCTCCCTATCAGCCATGATCTTTCTTGGGGAAACGACATTCCAAAATTGGCTTCCTTAGCGAGCCACTGACTGGGCACCCTCCGTTGTGAAAAGTCCTTCCTTGGCTCAGCTGAACTCCTATCCATCTACGAGGCCTTCATCCGCAACTTGATGGAGTACTGCTCTCCCCTCTGGGATGGCTCCCATGCCTCACATCCTGCTAAGCTTAATGCCATGGAAACCAAAGCCTTTAAGATCATTGGAATCTCCCTCGCTGAAGCTGAGTTTATGGGCCTATCCCTTGGCCATCGTAGACAGGTCAGTAGTCTCTCTGTCTTCCACAGCCCTTTCTGATCTTGCACCCTCTGCTCTTTCCGTGCTTTGTTCGTCCCCCCTCCAGGTTTGTGCTTTGTCCATCCACCCTCTCCACAGGTTTCTGCAGGGCTCACACAGTCCTCCATCAACCCCCTTCTGGTGAAACTACCTAAATCCCAGATAAGTACTCTTCTACACTCATTTGATCTTCTTTTCTCCCACCTGTGGATCAAACTTCATATCCTCTTCAATCTCATTCTTGCTTCCCTCCAGATCTTCAAGACAGCTGTTCACCACCATCTCAGATCGTCCTCAATCCTAAACCATGATCTTTTCTACCCTCGTTAACCCCCCCTTCCAAATCGCACATATATGCCGTCATGTGCTGTGCTTTTGCCAAGTTTAAACAAAATCAGACAATGAGTGTTCAATAAATGGTTGGAGACACGTTTAAGTAACAAAATGGCCGCCAGTTGGCCATATTGGATCTGATCCAAAAAAAGTGACACATTTGTAAGCCATAATTAATTATCTGTGTGCCATGATTGAACAAGATCGGTAAATGCATTTCTGAGAAATGGTTGAGGACGTGTTTAATATTATTTTTTATTTTTACAACTAAAATGTCCGCCAGTCTCCCAGTCAGCCATCTTTGATCAAATTGCAAAATAATGTGAGGTGCACGTGTATGCCATCATGTCCTGTGCTTGTGGCAAGTTTCAACAAAATCGTACCATGTATGTCTGAGAAATTGTTGGACACAAGTTTAAGTAACAAAATGGCCGCCAGTCAGCCATATTGGATCTGATCTCGAAAAAAAAAGACGTGTATATGTAAACCATAATTCATTATTTGTGTGCCAAGTTTGAACAACATTGGCAAATGCATGTCCGAGAAATGGTTGGCGACGTGCTCAACATCGGGTTTTGTCCAACTAAAATGGCCACCATCTTTGATCGCTTCGTGAAACAAAATGATGTGTATATGTATACCGTCATGTGTTGTCTTTGTGCTAAGTATGAACAAAATCGGTCCATACATCTCTGAGATATGGTTGCGGAAGCACGGACGGGCTGGCGGACGGACGGATGAGACCAAATCCATAAGCCCCCCGTTTCGGACTAAGTCCAATGGGGCTTATAATGATAAAGCTTATGTGATATAAAGGGATGGCTTGACCCACCTTGATTGTAGCCAGGACCAAGGCCGTGTGGGCCTGGAGGCCTGCCTCTTCCTCGAGTGCCCCGAGCAGACCGCTCATTCCTGGATGAATCTCTCCTGTTTGGTCCTGTAGCACACGTCATAAGAAACAATTTGTGACAACCAAGCTCTGAGTTATTGCAAATGTGGAGGTTTGAATACTGTTTCGTAAATTTGATTGTGAAAATAACCATTTTATGTGTTTAAAAAAAAGGAAAGAAAAATTGCTACAAAGGGGGAAAAAAGGGGGTGGAAAAGAGGGGACGAGGTTTGCAGGGAATAAGTGGGAGAGGAGAGTATGTGGGGCATTCACAGCAATCTACGAAGATACAATATTTTTGTTTTGTATACATGATCAAGGTTCGTGGAAGAGCTAGAGCATGATGGAAGGAAACAAAATGGAAAGACGGAAATACCAGCAGTGAAAGTGAGATCATGGGGAGGGGAAGAAGGGCAAATGGGCATAAACAAGCTGCACACAAGCTTAATGAAACACAGTAAGAAGAAGGGGCGGGGATGAAATAGAAAAGGAACAAAACAATTATCGAAAGAAAAGAATGAAATGGAAGACCAAATACTGCATTGGAGTCATCAGGAGGAATCCGAATAAGTAAACAGCAAAGAAGGGGTTATCAGGAGGAACCTGGATAGGATTCGGGTTTCAGCCGCTACTCCGCAGCCCGCAAATACATCCAGGCGCAGCCAAGTGAGCCTTTGAGAACATTTTCTGCAATAATTCACTTCTCCTTAGACAGATAGTGAAACAAAAAGAGAATTAAAGAAAAGCAAAAATTTGAATGAACAAAGAGAAATATGATAAAATAGAAAGAAGTGTGAAAGGAACAAAGATCAAAGATGTTGTGATGAAGAGTGGGAACATCACAATAACCCGAGAAAAGGGAATATTTGGGAATGTGGCTATATGTGGTAAAAGAGATCATGAGTATGGATGGGGGATGACCGGAGGTAGTGGTGAACCATCTCTCTTAAATCCCAGAAAGGAAGAATGAGACTGGACAGCTTGGAAGGTTGGTTCCACAGGTGAAAGAAAATGTGAACAAATGAGTGGAGGTGAGCGGAGAACCTGGATTTGGGAGTTTCACAAGAAGAGAGCGACTGGCAGACCGTGTGCGCATCCTGCAGAAACCTCGGAGGGATAGAGCCAAGAGGATCTATCCATCATGCACGGACCCATCATGCACAGCACGTCCAGATCTCGACTGTACCATGTGGTCCACATTACCCAATCAGCATCGATATAATGGAAGCATCTCTCTCAAAAGTACTCGTACAAGAAAATTTACAGAGAAGAAACAATCAACATCCTATTAATTCAGTGTCATGTTTGGTGGTCTCCTCTTCCCTCTCCACATTCGCTGTGATTTGGTCATGCATGCACGCATGCGCACACACCTTATAAAGGTGTGCATGTGTGAAGTAAACCCGGAAACCATTTGACTTTGTGACACGTGTAATAACCTCTAACGCAGCATCTCGGACCTGGGAATATCACGGTGATAATGATTTTTCTTCCTGGTGTGGGGCTGGGGGAGGTCATCTCGAGTAGAGAGATATCTACCGAGGTATTTTATAAATATAAACGTAGTTAAGTATGCATTGTATTTACATTGTACTTTTTGGCATGAGTTGGACTATAATGAATATCTCCATCATAAAATTAGACTTACCGAGCGCCATGGCAATAATATGCCACCACTGTGGAATGAATATATGGGGTGGAGGAGTGGTGGTTCGTGGGTGGGGTGTAAGTGCCACCATTTTTGTGGCCAAAATCTAAAAACTATGCGTTAAAGCATCCAGCTAGGGCGAGAACGGCGGTGGACACAGAAAGGTGCGAGACCGGCGGCGGACACGGTGAGGGGGCGAGAAAGGCAGGAAACCAAAGGGATAGGTCATGCTCAATGATGCAGCAGAGGCAGCAACGTGGAAGTCATGTGATCAAAGGAGTGATCGTCGTACTCACGAGAGTTTTTGGGCAGACCAGGCCCGATGTAAACAGTAAGCACCTTGCCACTGGGTCTCAGTTGGGCCTCGTCTTTTTGTGACAATGTAAACATCACCTATATGCAGGCAATCAATACCAATCTCATTTTCCCATTTCCATCCAAGGAAAGGTAGATCATTCATTCCATGGTTATATATTATACAACTGACATAATCGGGGGAAAAACAACAACAACAACAACAACAACAACAACAACAAAAAATCAATTGCTTTGCAATCCATGTGTAAATGTTCCCATTTATTTCTGGGATTAAAGCGCATTCCGAAATGTATATTACCTGCCGTGGTCCACCAGATCGAGGAATGCCATGCCAGCCTTCATTTCGCACCTTAAATTCCATGCTGTAGATACAGAGGGCAATATAGGTGTAGCAACAGGAACTGCAATCCTGGAGGCAAATAATGCCTCACTCACCTTCCTTCTACTTTTCTGTATCCCTGATCATTTACTCCACTATTATACAACAACAACAACAACAACAGGCATTTTAAGGCCATTTTCCCTGCAAGAGCGGGGGTTAGCCTTGTGGTCCCCATGACAATCTTCTCCATTTTGCCCTATTTTCTGCATCTCCCCTTGTTAACCCCCTTGCCCGCATTTCTTCTTCGACCATCTTTAGCCAAGTCTTTCTCGGTCTTCCCCGTCCTCTACTTCCTTCTACATTCATTTCCATCACTCTTCTCAACCAGTCACTTTCATCCTTCCTCAACACATGACCAAACCATCTCAACCTGTTCCTCTTCACAGCATCCATCACAGGCTCTATTCCACTATTATAATGATCAGATTTGTTATTTATTTATTTGAATTGGCAGCAGTGGCCTAGAAGTATACAAACTCACCTAGACGTCTAGATTTGAGATGTCAGGCAATATCTAATCACTTTGTATTTAATATGTGTCTAGTTTGGGTACGAATCTCGACCCAGCTATAAACTGGTCACCCTGATGTTTCACAGGCAGTGGGAGGCATCCATGTGTGCGCTGTCCCTTAGAGGGACGTTAAATCAGAGGACCCGTCTGGCAGCACTTGTTATTGGTGGACATTATAGATCCAACGGTGTCCTTCGTGAAGAGGAGGTGAGTTATCATGGGCACCCTGATTAAATTACTGATTTTTACTACTCTAACCTACAGGGGGCACTGCATCAGTAGTGCATTAAAAAGGATGTCGCTTCATTAGGTACAACAAGTGTGTCATCCTAATTGGTTTACTCCCCTTTTTAATGTCACCTCATCCTCATCTATATGTGACGACCTTCTCCATATCTTCCCTTTATAAGGGGTGAGGTCCAATGGCACCAATCTCCAGCCCTGCCTTGACCACGATCCTCCTCCACTCCCCTCTGTCCTCAGCCAACTCTTTCCACTCTCCAACCACCCCACCTTACTCTACTGATATCCCTCCTCACACAATCGTCCCTTCTCAACCATGGTCTACCTCTTTTCCTCCCACCTTGTTCCCTCAACCTATCCGCTCACTTTGCTATTCTCTCTTCCCCCATCTACACCAAGTGTCCAGCCCATCCCAGCTGGCGTTTCACCAATCTCACCATCAAGCTCATCTGCGCACCAATCTCATTTCTTCCATTCTCCTTCTATCCACCCTCTATACTCCAGCAATCCTCCTGACCCAATTGTTCTCGCAAACCTGCATCTTTGTTGTTGTCTCTCTGTCAGTGTCACCGTCTCTAGACCATAAAGACAGGCCGGCGTTACGCACGACATCAGAACCTTTCCTTTGAATCTCTTGAAATCTTTCTGTCTGCCATTACTCCCTCCACCCTACTCCGCACATTCACAACCACCTGATTCCTCCTCCCCACCTTTGCCTCTGACTTACCATCCCCGATCACTGTTCCCCCCAGATACTCAAACCTATTTCCTTTTCTGATCTCCTTCCCCTCTAACCTGTTATTCATTTCTTTTCTCTGCTTCCTCACCCACATCACCTCCATGCTCATCTTCAGTTCATTTTTCCAGAATGCCTCCTTCCACTCCCCCAGGACTTCCTGAATCTCCCACTTACTCTCTGCCATAACAGCTCGATTGTCTGCATACAATACCCTCCCCAGAATACCTTTCATGTTTACCTTCCTGCTTCCCAGCTCCATCACCATGATAAACATGAGTGGGCTAAGAAAGCTTCCATGCCTCAAACCGATGTTCATGTTGAACTCCTTCAACATCCCAGGACCAATCAAAACTCTTCCCTTCGTTCCCTTATACATTCATCCCTTCCACCAACTTAACTTCTGCTTCGAGCACTCCAATCCATCTCGGTGTTGAATTAAAACATTTAAAACTAGAATGATACTCTTCGACGTTGGCATGTCCACCGATATACCTCGACCCACATTATTACACCATTATACATAATTGTACCAAGTTTGATTTCAATCTGTTCAGCTGTTGTCAAGTATCACATTTTTGCCTGACATGACCTTTGACCTTTGATCTCTTAATGCTGAAATCTAATCAGTTCATCTTTGCATGCATATTCATACCACGTTTGGTCAAAATCCCATCACTGGTTCACAAATTAGCGAGGTAACATCTTTTTTACCGAACGTACAAAGCATGGAGAGGGCAGAGGGTGCAAGACCGGAAAAGAGGTGGAAGAAGACAAAGAGACCACCGACCTGTTGGTGATGGTGAAGTGATAGGCCCATAGACTCAGCTTCATCACGAGAGATTCCAATGATCTTGAAGGTGTTGGATTCCACGGCGTCAAGATGAGCAGGGTGTGAGGCAGGGGCGCCAGCCCAGAGGGGAGAGCAGTACTCCATCAAGTTGTGGATTAAAGCTATGTATGTGGATTTGTATGTTCAGGTGTGCCAAGGAAGGATTTTGCACGACGGAGGATGCCTCGTGTTCCATTACCAATCAGTTTGTAGAGCGTTTGCGAACTGCCTTAAGCAGTGAAGTGGCTTGGCAAGTGATAGCAAGCTGATTGGTAATGGAACACACCTCTGATGTGGCATGAGTTGCAGCATTTGATGTTATTTGCAGAGAGCTAATGCTCATCTTTCCCCTCCCTCCAAAATCCCTTCATCCTACCTCAACCATTGCCGATGTCATCACGGACCGCTAGGGAGGAAACATTTAGTCAGGTTCACTATGTTTTTTCGTTCAAAATCATGGTAGATTAGCAAACCTATACATTTTTGGAAACGTTATTACATGGAAAATCTGAAAATCAATGCTTACATTTGCCAATTCCGACCAATTCGATTCGACCAATTCGACCAATTCGACCAATCGACCAATTCCATTCGACCAATTCGACCATTCGACCAATTCGATCGATTCGATTCGATTCGATTCATCGAATTCGATTCGATCGACCATTCGACCAATTCGATTTGCCAATCAATTTGACCGACCTTTGCTTGTGTGGAACGGACTGTGAAAACGATGCGGACTATATTGTCGGATACGACACACAGGACAGTGATGACGAACTCTAAATGGCATATTCTGTAATCGTGTATGTTTGATGCCATTGACTGCCTGTGTATATTTTGTCATTGACTGCCTGTGTAGATGTGAAGTTATACTGACTGCATGTGTATATATGATTTTGCTGACTGCCTGTGTATGTTTGGTGATATGAATTATTGTGACACATTTTTATGTTATTAACTGCCTGTACAAAATGATAACATGTATTTGATTATGCAACTTATCGTGAATATAAAGACAGTATTTTGCAATTCAAAACCTTTGATTCGTGTCTTACCATTCCCCATAACACTAATTTGATACTTTCATTGGATTCCTTGTCCCTGAAAATATAGGTTTAGTATATTTTAAAAAGTTTTTAGGGTAATTAGAGGCAGAAATAGAACAAAATATGTATTTTACAGTGGCCATTTTGAAAATCCAAAATGGCCGCCATACAGGTATCTCTCCAAATGTAAACATTGATTTTTAGTTTCCTTATGCTATAACCTTTCCAAAAATGTATAGGTTTGCTAATCTACCATGATTTTGAACGAAATATAATTTATTGACATCGTGAACCTGACTAGTTAGTTTAGGGATGATGTACACGTATGTGCATAATTCTGTGTTAATACATCTTACGGAATGGCCTTCAAAATCAAGCCCAACCATTGAAAGCACATGGAGTCACACGGTCACGGCTTTCATGACCATTGTTATTGCAAAACATACTTGAATGGCCAAAACGTATATTATATATTATGGATAAAAAAAACCAACGTTAAGTTTCATCAAGAGCTCACCTGTTTGAAAATTTCACGGTCAATTTGCGTTGGCAGCGCTCCTCGAAGCGTTTGGACAGCAAGCTAATAAGCTCCGTCTTGAACACAGTCTCGAGCAAGCTGTCATACTGCCCTTCGTGGATTATGAGGAAGTCATCTTGTAGAGTGCTATCAAAGGGTGAACAAAAACATGGAAAAACACAAATTACAAAGTTCTTGTTTTTAAAACAATCAACAATATGAATTTAATTCATTTCATTCACATCTGAGAAATACTGCACAAATTGACAACAGATCATGGCTTTAGTAATGTTCAGAACCCAAGGTGTATGATGATGATGATGATGATGATGATGATGATGATGATGATGATGATGATGATGATGATGATGATGATGATCACCATGCTCTACGCAGATTGGTATTACTGAAGCAGTTTGTTTGCAAAGGTTACGCTCGGTGGTTTGCCATTGCCTTCCCAGCAGTCAGTCAGAGAAGTAATTTTAATTCTGGTCATGGTGCCGGATATAGCTCGCATACTCTTCAAGAAGGAGTGTGTACACTACCTAATCAATAACCTTTCACATTGCATATAATGGTAAACGATTTCATCAACAAGTTTACAGAATTAACAAAATACAAAGTGGGGGTGCTGAGTGGCCATGACAGTTCCAAAGACATTGGCATCGCGGCAACGTGATTGTCAAGTTCGCAGCTACAACAGGAACTAGAAAGGCACTCGGTGGAGAGCGCACACCTCCACCAGGCTGAACAGGTTATGTTTTGTATCCCACTGATTGGCCGGACCTGGATTTGGACCTGAAGCAAAATCGAATCGGCTTGTTCTTGTCACCAAACCAACTCGTTGACCTAGTTTAGTCATAACTCGTCCATAACTTTTTAAAATATCATGTTATATATCACTTTTGGCCAGATCTCTCATGGTGAAGAATCACTAAAAAATTAAATAATTTTCATATCCGAATCCATATTCAGATCTTCACCAAAATCGATGCCATTAGTCCTTGTCACACACACAACCTGTCCACCAAGTTTCGTCCAAATCCGTCCACAACGTTTTGAGATATCCTGCTATGTATCGTTTTTGGCCCTATCTCCCAATGGTGAAGAATCACTTTAAAAATTCTAGTAGCCGGATCCGGATCCGGATCTTCACCAAAATCTAATCATTTCGTCCTTGTCACATGCGCTACCTCTCCCCAAGTTTCGTCCAAATCCGTCCATAACTTTTGAGATATCCTATTCACAGAGGAACAAACAGACAGACAGGGGTAAAAACATAACCGGCATCCACCTTCGCTGGCGGAGGTATTAATAATCAAAATATTATTCCACATAAGAAATCTCCAATTTGCGAAATCTCATATTGTGACAACGATCATACGACTCGAATGAAACATCATTCAACCTCAAAACCTCAAGGACTTTGCATTGGCCTTTTGGCTTTCAAACTGTGCATCACAAGCTTGTTCCAACGTAAACGCTCACCTATCTATCCCTGTCTCGATTAACCAATCAAGCAACCCACACAAGCAAACAGATATTTTCAGGAATTGCACCCGTTGGTCAATTTTGTTGTAGTGCTTTGTTTCAACTCTTCTTGTCTCGTGTGCATCTCACCTTAGAGTAACTCCTTCGATCTTCTCAAGTTCGAGGCATCTTTTTATGACTTCACGTAGCTGTCCTTTCTCTGCCCCTTTTGTGACTTTCTCTCGTCCAATCAGGTAGAGATGTTTAGGTGTCAAGATGAGGTCACGTTTCACACACTAATGCAACAAATGATTATAAAATTAATAATATATCCAAAAACTTCACAAGGATATTTACAATGATGTACACTTCGATACAGGAGGACGTCATTGGGCCAATCATGTCTGCACTTTATACACCCCATTCAACCTGTCTATCAATTCACTTATCTTCATTGATTTGTTGACCCCATGTTGCTGGGAGAGAAGACAACAGCAACAACAACAACATGCATTTTAAGGCCATTTTCTCTGCTAGAGCGGGGGTTAGCCTTGCGGTCCCCATGACAATCTTCTCCATTTTGCCCTATTTTCTGCATCTCTCCTTGTTAACCCCCTTGCCCGCATTTCTTCTTCCACCATCTTTAGCCAAGTCTTTCTCGGTCTTCCCCGTCCTCTACTTCCTTCTACATTCATTTCCATCACTCTTCTCAACCAGTCACTTTCATCCTTCCTCAACGCATGACCAAACCATCTCAACCTGTTCCTCTTCACAGCATCAATCACAGGCTCTATTCCCATCATCTTTCGCAATTAATCATTTGTCTTCCTCTCTCTCAACGATACTCTGCACATCCATCTAACCATTCGCATTTCCACCCTTTCCAGCCTTCGTTCCTGCTCTACGTTCATTACCCATGTCTCGCTCCCATAAATCATAAACACTTCTCACACATGCAGCATACACCTTTCCCTTCAGCTTCAACGACACTCCCCTCCTCGTCAGCACGCCACTCAGTTCCCGAAACTTCTTCCATGCACATCTCACTCTAGCAACCGTTGCCGAGTCTGATCCACCTTCTCCATTCAGCATGTCTCCGAGGTAGCAAAATGTTTTCACACCTTCCAGTTTCCCGCCGTCTCCAAGATCCAACTCAACATTTCCTCCATCTGCAGCTCCCTCTGTGCACACCTTACATTTGAATGTAGCTGCCACACTGGTTAATGACCCTCTCAGACCACTACATTTTTGATGAAGCCACTCAGCGCACATTGTACATTGAATGGAGTCCAAGTCCAAGCTTTGGCGACTTCTTCTTGCAAAGTTTTGCCTGTTTAGGATGAGAGAGGCCGAGTTTTGTGGGATCGAGGACCACACTGAATACAATGACCTGGATGGGAATGAGAACTGAGCCGTGGATGGCAGCTTTGGTGAGGACGAGGGCCGTGCATATTGATCGACATGCATTTGGAATGCTGCCTGGTGCACAGGCATTGAAGCTTCTTGGGTTTTGCCAACACTATCCCGTCAAGGAAGGATGAGACCAAAAAGAAAGACACCAAGACTGGGCATACCCGTAAGCCACATGGGAGGTCACATGGATCTACAACTTCGCCACTCCGGAGGAGGAAACAGAGCACGGATAAGGAGACAGCTTGGTCCATGAGTCATGGTTCCTTTGTGGGGTGAAGATGGATATTTCAGGACCAGGGAAGGCTCAGTTCCATCTTAGAGACTCGGGAGTGGAGCTGACGACAGGTGATGACAGCTGGCGCGTACACACACACACACGTACATCAATTGTGATTATAACTACACATGCGTGATTTGTCATATCCATATCCATATATATTTATATATAGTTATATAAAAACAGTATATGCTTATTATACGTGATTATACACGTTTATGTGTGATTATACAATCATATAATACGTGACAGATTATACTTATGATATACACACATACTACACACAGATACACATACACACAGATACACATACACACACACACACACACACACGCACACAAACACGCACACACACACACACACACACACACACACACACACACACACACACACACACACACACACACACACGACTTTACTTCAGACAAACATAGCCACATGACCTTGGTGGATGTAAGGTAACTCCTCAGGGCACCCCGAGTATACTGGCGATGCCATCTTGTGACGTAGCTTTTCTCTCCCCAGTTAGCGGGGTGATCGAGAAGAAATATCTAAATCGCACTCCCCCTCCCCTGCCACACCCCAGAATATGCCAACCCACAGGGATTGTCCTTACTCTATCCTTTAAATGATGAGCATAAAGCAAGGTAGCAGCCTGCACCATTTAAAGTTATTAGCATGATTCTGTCAGGATCAGGACGGAATCACAGTCCTTCCAGACTTAAAGCGGATGCTCCAACCAATAATGTCAGCGAGTCTGGTGAATTTAGCAAACAACGGTTCAGTATTTTCAAATTGTACTATTGGTCTTTAACATAAATGCATACATGAGTCAGTGAGCTTTACCTGAAGGACATGCTGTGGGATGCAACACCTGTGACCTGAGGAAGTTCCCTTTTTAATTCTGATGCATGGGAAGTGATATGGAATTTAAAATAGCTAAACGTAAGATTATAATTTGCACTTTATTATACCACACTGTATGGGTGGACCAACAACATGGCGGGAAGTTACTCTTTGGCTTTCTTTATATAAACGAATTACATCATGCATTCATTACACATCCCTCCGCCTATCATAATGTAAGTATTCCCTAAAAATGCACAAGTTTAAGCTTGTTCATCTCTGCTTTGATAGCAATTATCAAAACATGGCCTTCGTATTCTCTGAGACCTGGGAACTGCACTGTGACAGTACAAGTTGCTACAAATTGTTATCTTCATTGGAATGAAACTTCGATACGGTCTGGCACTCCGCTCTGCACACTAAACTCTCCTCCTTTGGTATCCATGGAAATCTCCACGCATGGCTTGCGGACTTCCTCTCTGGTCGTAGTCAACGTGTGGCCCTGAATGGGTTTCTCTCATCTCCCCTTCCTGTTCAGGCTGGAGTTCCCCAAGGCAGTGTTCTGGGCCCTGTGCTTTTTCTGGTCTTCATCAATGATCTATCCGACTCTCTGGAAAATCCTCTCTATCTCTTTGCTGATGACTCCACTCTCTGCCGCTCCATCTCATCCTTCAGATCGGCAGTCTGCAGCCTCCTCACTCTCTGCAGACCTGGACAAAATCACAGACTGGGCAAACAAGTGGAACATGTCTTTCAATCCTGACAAATCTGACACTCTTACGATGTCTCTCCGAAAAGACTGTCTAGACAACGCCTCCCATCTACTTCCTCAACAATTCTCTCCAAGAAGTTCTGTCACTCAAGCTTTTGGGTCTCACAATCTGCCATGATCTTTCCTGGGAAAAACACATTTTCCAAGCTGGCCTCCCAAGCCAGTAGCTGACTGGGCATCCTCCATCGTGCGAAGACCTTCCTGGGCACTTCTGAGCTCCAAACCACATGCAAAGCTTTCATCCGCAGCTCAATGGAATACTGCTCTCCCCTCTGGGCTGGTGCTCCTGCCTCACACCCAGCTCGGCTTCACGCAGTTGAAACCAAAGCTTTCCAGATCATCGGAATCTCCTGCGATGAAGATGATTCTGAGGGCCTTTCTCTCTCTCACCGCAGGTGGGTTGGTGGTCTTTCTGTCTTCTACCGACTCCTCCCGGCCTTGTCCCCCAGCTCTATCTGTGCTCTGTCCCCCAAATATTCCTACAGGTCGCACAAGATCTGCCAGAAACTCTCTTCTGGTAAAACTGCCAAAATCAAGACTCTCTGCTCACCTTCACTCTTTCATTCCTCTTTTCTCCCGCCTCTGGAACAAACTCCCACACCCTCTTCTATCCCTCTCCTCCCTCCAGGTCTTTACTGTTGAACAGCGGTTCACCACCATCTGTTATCTTCCCCCATCCAAAACCTTGATCTTTTCTACCCCCGTTAAAACACCCCAAATCCGCCTCTTTCAATCTCCAACTTCTTTCCTGAAATTCCTAGCAGTGTTCATTTGCTTTATACCGTGTACCCCTCCCTCCTCCTCCAGCCCTTCCCCTTCCACAGATCTACCGATGTCCTTGTTCTCTACTGTTGTTGTGCTTGTGTGCTTCCCTCTCTCTCCCTCTTGTCTACAGCTCCTTTCATTGTATGTTTTATGTGTCTGTGAATGTTTTCATGTTTAATGTGTTAGCTCTTACACGAGCCTCGATTCTGTATACAAAAAAACCCCAAAAAAAAACAACAACATTTCTTAAGCTGTATTTTTCCTGTGCGTGCCTTTTATAAATCCTTTTAGTTTCTCATATTTGGCTAAAGAAATCTCAAATTACAAAAATGCAAAGATGGAGTTTGCAAAATGAGGTCCGAGATACTATTTCCCTAAGCAAATATTTGTGCAGCTGGAAGATACTTTGTGCAAGGTAAAACATTTAAATAATGAAAAATAATTGGAAGATTTTCAAGTTTCCATATTGATTTAAAAAATTCAGATGTCATGTAAGAACGGATATTATAGAAGCTCTCTACGCGAAACCTAGAATATATTTTGTCAATTCAAGGTTGACAAAGGTGTGCTAATCGCCATGGGGACTAGTTTTGGGCGTTCCCCCTTCATCAGAGCAAGAGGACGAAGGGTTAATGACCGAAACAAACCTTTGTCTACATTTGTTTGGTAAAACCTTATATTTGATTGGTCCGCCGACACAGACAGATATCGTCTTATTTTCTAATTCTTAGGCTGACAGAAGAGCTGTCACACACAATATCACACTCACATGTAGACTGGTACCAGACAACACGGGACTTCGACTTCAGACAAACACAGCCCTTGACCTTGGGAGAAGTAACTTCTCAGAACACACTGGGTGCCGGTGCCTTCCTCTAGGGGCGGCGCATTTCTCTACACAGTGGGGCATTGTTTAGGGATGCGAACCCCATGGTGTTTGTCCGTGCTCTATCCTCCAAATGCTTAGCTTCAAGAAAGGAAGCAGCACGTACCTGTTGTGATTCAGCTGGGGTCAGAATCAAACCGCTGTCCTCCCAGACTTACAGCAGATGCTCTAACGCCAAATGACACCGAGTCTGGTTCCTGCCCCATTCATATTACCATTTAAGGACGAGTTAAAAGTAATATGGAAGAGTAAAACGAGCCGAAGATAGATCATCGTGTTTTGTAATTCAGCAGACTTAAATGTTAAAACTTCAATGTTTTTTAAAATTATATTGCAGATCCAACAGAGATTGACCCATGATCTCCAAAGTGAAAGTCCCACCTTGAATCGTCGGTCATACTTGTTCACTCGATCAGCAAAGTCAACCCTCTCTCGTTTATCCAGGAACTGGCGTATCTCTGGCCTGTCATCCAAGCCAATGTAATCTCCCACAAAGTTCCTGTTCAGGCTGTTTTTCCGACGTTCTTTCTTGTTTAAGAGAATATCTGAAGCTTTGGGGGAGAACAAGAGCAGAAGATAATGTTAAAAAATTTATCTCTTATTTATCAATTATTTTGCAAAGTTTTTTTTAAATCAAAATTAATCTTAAAGACTACTCATAAAAAAGCAAATATAATTTGACAATGTGTTGATAGATATATCTCTGCCCACTGTTATGTTTGATTTCAATTAAAGGTCATGTGAAAATTCAAGGTCCAATGAAAAATTCAAGTTCACATGAGAGGAAGTGCAAGACAGAAAAGAGATAAGTAGAAGAGAGAAAACATCAGATGCATCTAACTCAAAATGTTTTTTTTGTATACATAGTCGAGGCTCATGGAAGAGGTAATGCTTGTACACTGAAAGGATCAGGGCACAACATGACAAAATGAGCAGTAGAGAGAGGGGGAAGCACCAACAGCAGAGTTGAAGGCCAAGATAGAGGCAGACTTAGTCAAACAATGGGTGTGGGGAGGAATGGGGGCAGGAGAGGATGCACGGGGTGGACAAGATGGATATGGAAGGACATCATGGTTTTGGATTGGGGATGATGTAATGTGATGGTGAACAGCTCTCGTGAAGACCTTGGGGGGTGGGGGGATGAGATTGACGGGGACATGGAGGTTGGTTACACAGGCAGGAAGTGGACAAGAGCAGTGATTCTGGATTTTGGGAGTTTCACCATAAGGGGGTTGATGGTGGATCGTGAGTGCCTTGCAGAAACCTAGGGGCGGGGGGAAGGCGTGGGGGGACAAAGCATGGAAAGAGCAGTGGGTGCAAGACCAGAAAGGAGGTGGTGGAAGGCAGAAAGACCATCGACCTGTCTGTGATGGCGAAGTGATAGGCCCATACACTCAGCTTCATGGCCAGAGATTCCAATAGTCTTGAAGGCCTTGGTTTCCACGGCGTTAAGCCAAGCAAGATGCGAGGCAGGGGAGCCAGCCAAGAGGGGAGAGCAGTACTCCATCAAACTGCGAATGAAGGAATTGTAGGTGGATAAGAGTTCAGGTTTACTGAGGAAGGATGTTGTACGACGGAAGATGCCCAATTTGTGGCTGGCTTTGGAGTCCAATTTTGAAATGTCATTTGCCCAAGAAAGATCATGGCTGATCGTGAGATCCAGGAGTTTGAGTGACAACTTCCTCAAGAGGATTCTCAAGAAAGTAGATGGGGGGTGGGGGAGGAGGGTTGTGAGACGGTCCTTTCGGAGAGAGATAGCGAGAGTGTGAGATTTGTCAGGGTTAAAAGTTGTTCTCCAAGTGTTTGACCATCTTGTGATTTTTGTCAAGGTCTGTAGAGAGAAAGAGGCCGCAGCCTGTCTGTCTGAATGATGAGGGATGACACAGCAGAAGGTAGAGTCATCAGCAAAAAGATAAAAAGGATTTTCTACAGAGTCAGACAGATCATTAGTGAAGCTCAGGATGGGGACTGGGCCCAGAACACTGCCCTGGGGCACTCCAGCCCCAGATATGACCTGCAAAATGATTTTCAAAGGGCACATGGCCTTTGAGCTGTTGAACTCAAAATTTAAACAGTTCCTCTTTCTATCGCAGTCCATACTTGTGCCAGGTTTGGTCAAAATCCCTTCAGCTGTTCACAAGTTATCGCGGTAACGAAAATCTGCCATACACGCATGTACGTGTAGATGGAAGGACGGACAACCCAAACCAGAGGCATTCAAAGTCTAATGTACAATTGAAGCAAGGCATCCATTTGACAGTTGTACCATTATGATGTCATTGGTCACTACAATTGTTGATCATTGTATGCGCATCCATTGTACCGGGACTCAACAGTACAAAAAATTTAAATTACCAGATGAGCACTGCATTGTTGGATCATTCTCATTTGAAAATGTTTCAACACCACATTTATTTAATTTTCAAATCTGATTATGGATCCGAAAGCTACTGTATGGGATCATTTTAGTCGGATTCATTGATTCGGACATTGTTGCTGGCACTCCAAATTGATAACTTGAGACGTCTGGACGCATGGTTCAGCTGTGAGTCTCAATTACAAGCTTCTCTTTAAGACTCAATAGTTTTATTTATTTTTAAAACAAAGGTTTAAAGTAAACATTATTTTGAGGCACAGTCCCTCCAAACATGATGATTTGCCAAGAGCACAGGGGCAACTAATATCTCGTCAAATGAAAAATGGCCGCAAATAAACATACCAGGTGCTTTTGCCTCTCCAATCTTTTCTATCCCCGTTAAAACACCCCAAATCCACCTCTTTCAATCTCCGACTTCTTTCCTGACATTCCTAGTAGTGTTCATTTGGGTTTATACGTGTAACCTCTCCCCTCCCACATGCCCTCCCCCGCCCACAGATCTACCGATATCCTTGTTCTCTACTGTTGTTGTGCTTGTGTGCTTCAATCTCTCTCCCCCTCTTGTCTCCCGCTCCCTTTATTGTATTTTTTTTTTTTTTTTTTTTTTTTTTTATGTCTGTGCATGTTTTCATGTTTAATGTGTTAACTCTTACACGAGCCTCGACTCTGTATACCAAAAAAATCCAGGTAATGGATATTTTTTGTCTAAATTACAACATATTAAGACAACTATGAATTATCATTTATAATTTTATAATCTCCTTGAGTGAACAGGTTATCGCGGTAAGAAAGATTTAAAATTAAAGGGCACATCAACATATACATTTGACCTTTTGAACTAAAAATGTAATCAGTTCATCTTTATGTTAAAGTCCATACTTGAGCCAAATTTGGTTGAAATCTCTGGAAAGAGTCACAAGTTGTCATGGTAACAAAAAACCTGATGACGGCTGGACGGAGGCACATAAAAACAACCCAAAATCATAATGATGCCGGCCTTTGGTTGAGGAGGCCTAAAAAGCTCTTTAATGGGCCTCAACTACTACACAAAACGGCAAAAATGACAATGTTCAGAATGTTCGTAAATGATGGACGCAGGCCTCACCTTCTTCACGCATCTTTGCGTTGCGTTTATGAGACACATGCTTCCTCCAGGCCTTCTGGATGACTCGGGCATATCCGTCATACTTCCTCTCACGCATCTCCTCCAGGAGAAACAGCTACAGACAGGCAACCGCCGTTGGCACACAAGTAGGTCTTATCTTGCAATACTACAAGCAGTGTTGCAAGATGAACGAGTGAGTGTGCAATTATCAACAGTTAACAGTGATATCTCCTCCAATTTTTAAAACTGATTTCTAAAATGAAATCTCACGAGGTGTTACCTCTGTTACCTCCTGCGTGAGGGATCGTTTAGGGAACACCATTATTGGATAACGTTTTTGTTCTTACTGACATAAACAATTGTTACTGATCATACAGATTCATTGGATGGTGTCTAATACAACAACAACAACATGCATTTTAAGGCCATTTTCCCTGCTAGAGCGGGGGTTAGCCTTGTCATGTTAGCCTCATGACAATCTTCTCCATTTTGCCTTATTTTCTGCATCTCCCCTTGTTAACCCCCTTGCCCGCATTTCTTCTTCCACCATCTTTAGCGAAGTCTTTCTCGGTCTTTCCCGTCCTCTACTTCCTTCTACATTCATTTCCATCACTCTTCTCAACCAGTCACTTTCATCCTTCCTCAACACATGACCAAACCATCTCAACCTGTTTCTCTTCACAGCATCAATCACAGGCTCTATTCCCATCATCTTTCGCAATTCATCATTTGTCTTCCTCTCTCTCAACGATACTCCGCACATCCACCAAACCATTCGCATTTCCACCCTTTCCAGCCTTCGTTGCTGCTCGACGTTCATGACCCATGTCTCGCTCCCATAAATCATAAACACTTCTCACACATGCAGCATACAGCTTTCCCTTCAGCTACAACGACACTCCCCTCCTCGTGAGCACGCCACTCAGTTCCCGAAACTTCTTCCATGCACATCTCACTCCAGCAACCGTTGCCGAGTCTGATCCACCTTCTCCATTCAGCATGTCTCCGAGGTAGCAAAATGTTTTCACACCTTCCAGCTTCACGCAGTCTCCAAGATCCAACTCAACATTTCCTCCATCTGCAACTCCCTCTGTGCACACCTTACACTTGAATGTAGCTGCCACACTGGTTAATGACCTTCTCAGACCACTACATTTTTGATGAACCCACTTAGCGCACATTGTACATTGAATGGAGTTCACTCTGACACCCTTCCTGCACACAGCACACGGCCACTTCCCTGTTCTTTCCACCTCACCACATGCTTTGCTTTACCACTTGCCATCACCTTTGGCTTTCCGATATTCACCTTCAGACCTTTTGTCTCCATACATTCCTTCCACTTGTTCATCTTCTCCTTCAGTCCATCCATACTCTCCGCAATCAACACCAGATCATCTGCATACAACAACTCCCACGGCAAACCCTCCTTTACGTTCCGAGCCAGCACGTCCATCACAGCTACAAATAGTAGTGGACTTAGTACCGACCCCTGATGCACTCCCACCTTCACCTCAAACTCACCACTGTTCCCGTCCTTCGTCCTTACAGCTGTGCGCGCTCTTTCGTACATTGCCATCACTACTCTGATAAACCATTCCTCCACTCCTAACTTCCTCAAAGCCCATGTCAATGCTTCGCGTGGAACCCTATCGATTGCTTTCTCCAGATCAACAAACCCAAGAAACAACTTCTTCCTCTTCTCCATGTACTTCTCTTGCACCTGCCTTACAATAAAGATCGCGTCTGTCGTTCCTCTTCCTGGCATAAATCCAAACTGCATTTTGTCGATCTTCACCTTCTTCCTTATCCTCCTCTCCAACACCCTTTCCAATACCTTCATTCCATGCTCCAATAACTTTATCGCTCGGTACGAGCCACACTCCAGAGGGTCACCTTTCCCGTTGTATAGAGGGACGAGGGTACTCAGTTCCCAAACCACTGGAATGCGGCCTTCTTTCACAACCAGATTGCAGATCTATGTCATTCTCTTCACACCCCAACTTCCCGCTGCCTTCAACATATCTCCCACAACTCCCGTCGGCCCTCCCGCTTTTCTACTCTTCATTGCTTTTATCGCTTCCTCAACTTCCTTCTCAGTTATCCTCTCTGCCGGTCCTAAAATGTCTAATGTCTAATGTGACTGTCAAAATAAATTATAAAATACATTTGGAAATTTATTCGATTTCCGACTCAGCTCAACACAGTGAGGGCACATCCATGCTCCATGTTGTGAGTGTGCCTGGTCTGGTACTCGGTATGTTGAAGGATCCTGGGTTCGTAGGCTTGGGATCCGAGGAGTTCCATATCTATTCATTCCCCCCTTGCACCATGGTGACAGCTGCTAAAGATTATTTATTGTTTTGTGTGTACTCATTTATTTTAAAAGTAACTAGAACGACACTCTTCGACATCACGACATCAACCGATATGCCTCCGCCAACTTTATTACATCATTATACATACTTGTACCCATTTTGATTTAAATCCCTTCAGCTGTTCTCAAGTTATCACATTTTACCTGACATGCCCTCTGATCTTTGACCTCTTGATGGCATAATTCAATCAGTTCATCTTTACATCATTCTGCATAAGTGTACCAACTTTGGTCAGAATCCCATTACTGGTTCACAAGTTATCGCGGTAACAGGATTTTTATGCCTCCGCCGACAAAGTCGCCAGAGGCATTATGTTTTCGGGTTGTCCGTCTGTCCGTCCGTACGGGCTAAACCTCATTTTTCTCAACAACCATGTGTCTGATTGAGACAAAACTTTCAGGGTAGGAGTGACACCCATGCAGAATGTTTTATGATAATTGTGACGTCATGGGTCACGTGGTATGGCAGCTATTTTGGATTAAAAGCAAATAATTAAAAAGTTATTTCTTGGAAACCGCTGAATGGAAAAATTTGAAACTTGGCACATTGTCAAGTACTCCCAATGGGGAACAAAAGCATGATAGTGATGACATCATATGTGAAGTGGTATACCAGCGAAAAATATTTTAATCGAATTCCTTATCCTAAAAATCTGAAATTGCATGTACATGATCTATGACCTATTTGTATTAAAATATTAAATTTATGACATCATAGGTCACATGGTTTGGCAGCCATATTGGATTTAAGGAAAACATTAAATAATTATATCTCTGAAACCGCTCACCCTATCGATGTGGAATTTTACAAATATCATCGAACAGCACTGTTGAATATAGTCTGAAAATGATGATGTCATAGGTCACATGGTTTGGCAGCCACATTGGATTTAAGGAAAACATTAAATAATTATATCTCTGAAACCGCTCACCCTATCGATGCGAAATTTTACAAATATCATCGAACAGCACTGTTGAATATAGTCTGAAAATGATGATGTCATAGGTCACATGGTTTGGCAGCCATATTGGATTTAAGGAAAACATTAAATAATTATATCTCTGAAACCGCTCACCCTATCGATGCGAAATTTTACAAATATCATCTAACAGCACTGTTGAATATAGTCTGAAAATGATGATGTCATAGGTCACCTGGTTTGGCAGCCATCTTGGATAGAAAAAAGAACCTTATCCAATCAACACGAAACTTCACAAACGTGATCCCCTACTCATACATATGCAGAGTGATGGCATCTACCCGTTGAGGGACTATGCAAAGGCATATTAGCGACAGTCTCATTGTTCTAGTTTTTAGCCAACATGACCTCTGACTTTTGACCTCGTGACCCCAAAATCCAATCAGTTCATCTTCACCTCATTATACATACCTGCATCAAGTTTGACTAAGATCCCTTCAGCTGTTCTCAAGTTATCGCAGCAACAAAAACTTATCACGGACGGACAACCTGAAAACATAATGCATCCGGCGACTTCGTCGGTCGAGGCGTAAAAAGGTGGATTCTTCCATGGTCTACTTATGTCCTTGTAATTCACATTAAAGTTCAATGGAGTCCATTAATATCTTGCTCATAAATGTGATTCATGTCCATGAAAGATCCTCCATGAGCCTTTAATAAACTTGAACAAAAAATAGAGATACAGTAATAAGCAAGGCTGCACAAGCACCTGTCATGCCCTTTGCTATCACATTTCTTTTTGTTTACCACTATTACCCATGGTGCATTGCGAATGACATCAAGACATTTTAGTTACAGCTATGTAATGGCATGGAACATTATGCTGGAAATCGATTATTTTGTGGCCCAATGGGCAACGGTCGACTCTTGTTAAAACAAAAACCGACACAAATTGCGATAAGACAATAGGAAGAAAAAGTAAATGTCGTGAAACCAATTGGGGGATAATCATAAAAATATGTCTCTGGCAATTTGCTTCAATGAGACACTCACTCCCTGCTGCAGTTTTCCCAATGAGGAATCACAGCTGAACAAAATAAATAATGGGAAGGTAAGAACGAATTGAAAACAAGCTGATGTTGGCACATGATAAATACCGATTGTAGTCAGGTTCACTATGTTTTTTCGTTCAAAATCATGGTAGATTAGCAAACCTATACATTTTTGGAAACGTTATTACATGGAAAATCTGAAAATCAATGTTTACATTTGCCAATTCCGACCAATTCGATTCGACCAATTCGACCAATTCGACCAATCGACCAATTACATTCGACCAATTCGACCATTCGACCAATCGATTCGATCGACCATTCGACCATTCGACCAATTCGATCGATTCGATTCGACCATTCGACCAATCGCTTCGATCGACCATTCGACCAATTCGACCAATTCGACCAATCGACCAATTCGATTCGACCAATTCGACCATTCGCTTCGATCGACCATTCGACCATACGACCAATTCGATCGATTCGATTCGATTCATCGAATTCGATTCGATCGACCATTCGACCAATTCGATTTGCCAATCAATTTGACCGACCTTTGCTTGTGTGGAACGGACTGTGAAAACGATGCGGACTATATTGTCGGATACGACACACAGGACAGTGATGACGAACTCTAAATGGCATATTCTGTAATCGTGTATGTTTGATGTCATTGACTGCCTGTGTATATTTTGTCATTGACTGCCTGTGTAGATGTGAAGTTATACTGACTGCATGTGTATATATGATTTTGCTGACTGCCTGTGTATGTTTGGTGATATGAATTATTGTGACACATTTTGATGTTATTAACTGCCTGTACAAAATGATAACATGTATTTGATTATGCAACTTATCGCGAATATAAAGACAGTATTTTGCAATTCAAATCCTTTGATTCGTGTCTTACCATTCCCCATAGCACTACTTTGATACTTTCATTGGATTCCTTGTCCCTGAAAATATAGGTTTAGTATATTTTTTAAAGTTTTTAGGGTAATTAGAGGCAGAAATAGAACAAAATATGTATTTTACAGTGGCCATTTTGAAAATCCAAATTGGCCGCCATACAGGTATCTCTCCAAATGTAAACATTGATTTTTAGTTTCCTTATGCTATAACCTTTCCAAAAATGTATAGGTTTGCTAATCTACCATGATTTTGAACGAAATATAATTTATTGACATGGTGAACCTGACTATTGTGTTCTTCAGCTCCTTCAATTCCTCGTTTGATATCCCCCTTGGCACCAGCAGGGGTCATATCAACTCAGAGCATGATGGAGATTAGAGTCCCTGTATATAGAGAGTTGTGTCAACTCAAATTTGGACGCCATTTTGTGTCTAAGTGTGTCGGATTAGATATACATGTACATTCGCGATATGGGGTGATATATTCTAAACCTGCTAAAAAAAAATTTACTACACATATTTAGTCTTATTATTACATACAGGTGATATTTGTTTTGTCAAAAACTCAGCTATTGCCGTGAAAAAGATCTGTGTGGTGATATTAAAAGTGGTATGGCAATGCATATTACAAGCCAACACTGCATATAAGAGCTAACATTATAAGTAAGACAAACCAATGCTGTCGTTCTCTGAATTTTAATAACTTTTAGAAAGGAGTGTGGGCATATCTAATATTTTTTAAAGGGTGCCGAGAGCAATTCCGGTGTCGGACTTCCAGCCGACATATAGTCTAACACACTTAAAACAAATTCTGTACGTGGTATTGCCATATTTCTATAGTGTACAACTTTAGTTTTATCGACATTTATATTCAATTTCCATTGTAATGATTTAACAAGCTGCAAGTCAGCTTCTGTCTCTGACATAAGGAAAACGTCATCGGCATCTAGTAAGATTGAAACGTTCATATATTACTACACCCTTGCCCAGAACTCTGATGGATATTGCCTGATCGATTAATATGTTTCATAGCTGGCGACTTAATTATCGGAATATATGAGATGAGGCCAACACCCCAACACAGTAAACATTCAGTACAAAACTTGGTTCATACATTCAGTACAGAACATGATTCATACATTCAGACCGTAAGAAAACTCTGCCCGTAATACAACACTCTGACCAGACCAACACTTCATCCCACTACGTTCACTCCTCACAAGTGAAACTCATCACTACTCCGTTCACTCCTCACAAGTGAAACTCATCACTACTCCGTTCACTCCTCACAAGTGAGACTCATCACTACTCCGTTCACTCCTCACAAGTGAGCATCCCCCTCACAAGACGCATGAGCACTGTACAAAGCAAACAATAACTCGTCAAATTTTGGACGTATGGATGGCTGCACAACCCGCAAAAAAATTGAGCAGGTCCCCCCCTAAAATTGCTTTTATGATTGCCGATTAGGCTAAAGATTTTAAACCAAAAAAATAACTTGCCTCGGAATAAGTTTTGAATGGACGGACAGACAACTGAAAACAAAACGGACCATGGGTTTCCCACCCCTATAAAATCAAAATTAATTCCCTCTGAAAAAGTACAGTGACATTGCCCGCAGACTACCCAACCGCAGACCAGGCAGTGTCACTGTACCGGGACATTTCATCAATCAATGACAATATGCGGTCCGCTAGGACTACCCGAAAAAAATTGAGCAGGGTTCTTCCCACGGAAATGCATTTTTGGTCAGCTCCTTGAAGATTATAAACAAACACAAATCACTTCCCTTTAAAAGGGTTTTCAACGGACAGACAACCAAAAAAAAACCGAGCAGATAGAATTGCTTTTGAACATCGATCATCAAGCGGTGTGGGCCTACCTGGCAGAGTCTCGAGGAGTCGATCGCTTTCCAGCTCTTTCGTCTGACTTTCGCTTCCCAAATTTGTCTTCTGACTTTATCACTTGGAAATCTATACATCTTATATTTCCCAGATTGGTTTGAACAACCAAAAGCAGAACAACCAGTCATTTTGTTTGGCAATAAACAACATTCCCGTACCAAGCTGACGTTCACGCACGGTGAAGTTAGACACAAAATGGCGCCACGAAATCACATGACCAGAAATCTCGGGTCAGCGCATGGCGCAACTCTCTTTATACAGGGACTCTAATGGAGATGAAGTCATGAATCAGCTTGATAAGAGCTAAATGCTGCCTGAAATTACCTTTTGCACATCCCTCCACCCCCCCCCCCACCAGCCCCTCCCAACCAGCCCCCCCACAACCTCCCCCCTCACCCCTCCCCCCCACCCCCCCCCCTCACCCCTCCCCCCACCCCCCCCTCCCCCCACCCCCCCCCTCACCCCTCCCCCCCACCCCCCCAATGGCAGCATAGTCGTGCACCTTGATCAATAATCTGGTTCTGATGTACCATACTCTGTTACAGAAGGTCGGTGCTGCCGAAGAAGTTTGTTGGCAAGGGTTATACTAGGTGGTTTGCCATTGCCTTCCCCACAGTAGTTAGGTCAGGAAATTGTAATTTGTTCAAGGTGCCGCCTACTCTTCACGAAGGACACCGTGGGATCTTTAATGTCCACCAACTAATGCTGGCAGACGGGACACCCAGTTTAACGTCTATCTGAGGGACGGCACACACTGATGAATAAACCTACCTGTGAAACACAGGGATGACAGTTTATAGCTGGGTCGGGATTCAAACCCAGACTCGACAGCTTAGAGGCGAGTGCGCGTACCTCTAGGCCATCCTGCCAGCCCCTGATCAACATAACCACCTTGATTTAAACATTCATGTGTGAGAGCATCAACTGGTGTTGCATCTGAGGAATGGAATTCACATTTGAACCAGTGACAGAGGACCAAAGTAGGAAGTAGATCATACATATGTATTTAGGAAAGATCGTACATTCTCTCGAGATGTGTCCCTTATATCCCCATCTTACCGACTCTGGAGCTTTAATAAACACCTTGCTGCTCCCAAGCTGGTACTGGTCGGCGTCCATGCACACAGCCGCAATGAGGTGTTTGACTCCATCCTGTTCAGGTCCTCGCCACTCTGGCCACGTCTCTTTTGTCAAGATTGCATATCTAAACAGGAAAGAGCAATCAGAGATTGCAGACCCTCGCCAGGATGTTTTCAGTGGTTTTTAAGGCTTTTGTGTTAAAAACAAATATGGCGGGCAAACCACGTGACCGAAGACGTCATCATTATTTATTTTTCTCCACCAATTGTTTTTTTTCTCCACTATTTCTTTCTCTTTTTTTCGCTCCACATGAATTCCATGAAAATCGTCACCCACGTGTAAAAAATTAAATCCATTAATTTATACTCCTTGTGCTGATTTTATTGTGCCATATATCTCGTAGGTTTCGGTTATAAACAAAACGAAACGCTAACTTTTAATTTCGTTTTGTATCAAGGATATTTGGCTTGGCTAATCCCCGCTTTTGGATATTTGGCTATTTAATTTGGCTAACCCCCGCTCTAGTAGGGAAAATGGCCTCTAAAATGCATGTTGTGTGTTGTTGTGTATCAAGGAGATAACTAGGCCTAGCGGTCAGAGTAGCTTAATAATAACCGTTACATGTTCAATGATGAAATGAAAATTTTTTTGTTAATTTGTTTAATTGCTTATTATTTGTTCCTCCATCCGAGTTCTGTATATCCACAACTTTCTCTACTAAGATTTCCAATCCTATTTTGGATACTTTGTCATTTCAGCTGTGTTAACATGTCACAAGTGCACGTGTGATTCCGTCACATTACCTGGTCTGCCACCGAAGTTTGCAGTTTCTGCATTGCATTACCAATAAGACTGCGATAGGAAAGCAGTACTATTGTTGACGTCCGAATTTTTTTTTCTAGACCTTGTGTTCGCTAACAGAGCGGAGTTTTTATATCAAATCTCATTAGTCTGTTTACCATGTCCACATAGTGTGATTCCGTCACAAGACTATTCTGGGTAACAAATTTTGTTAACCAGGGTAAACCTCACTGAGAGTAGTACTCGTCTGTAGCCATGTGACAGTTCTGGTTCAATACATATAATTGAATTCTCTCTGCTCTTCTTAGCATTCAAGATAATTACCTTATATGTTCAAAATTAGAGTGCACATGGTGATTCCGTCACGATGGAATTCATGTCCAATGTTTCCATCACTTATACTTGCTGTTGCATGTTGAAGGACATAAGCATACAAGCAAGTGAAAGACACATTAGAGACTGATGTGGCAATTATAAAGATCATGCGTCTTTCATGGTCATACCTCTGCAAGAACTTTCGGAAGGGGCGGCGGTAAGCAAATCCAGCCCGGCGTACACGGATGTTTTCCCTGAGGCCCAAGTATTCCACCTGATGTTTCACTCTGTTCAGCAGGTGCAAGCAAAAGAAAAGCTTTTCACTACATCGAAAAGATCACCAATTGAAATTATTAAAATAAAAAATGTACAAATGCAGCCGTCCATAAATTACTTTGTAGATCACCGAAGCAATACTCGGAAAGTAAACTTCAAAGGATCTTTTGTAGAAAGAATCTTTAGGATCTTTTGGACAGTCCAAAAAAATATCAGGGACAGTCAAAGCATCTTTTGTAGAAACAGAGAAGAAATGAATCGTTGTGCGGAAAATAATTGATATGCAAAGTGGAAATAATCCCATCAAAAATACATGCAACATCTATGCAGTTTTACAACTTGGGCCTACACTGGGAAAATGCATTTACCTGAAAGTATGAAGGAAGAAAAAATTCAAGTGCACAAAAGTTACCAATGAAGTCGGAGACAAAGGTGATCAAATCTTCCAAACACATTGCCGCGTACAGTACAGCATAATACGCGCTACGGCCTGTTAAACCAGGTATCCTCCCGAAAAGTAATTTGTAGATGTTAAAGATGTCCATGGAACCCATCAAAATAATACTATAAAGTAGTCCATTGTGTACCGGTACCTTGGCTGTAATTGCAAATTCCTACCCTAACCTAACCTTGCGGTTCATACAAAGGATGAGGTGAGACCATTTGGATTCAAATTTATCAATTTACAAAAGGCAAACAAATTCTTTAAAACTCCTCCAAAACACTCAATGGTCACTTCAACCACGTCTCCCAATTTACGAACAATACTCGTAATGACGGCAAACAACTATTGGAATAAAGTCATAAAGTTCTCCGAAGGCCAAGCACAAATTGCACACCTGCTGTCCTCCCAGTCACGAGATTTCTTCGTCTCGTTGGGCTTAATACATCGGATGTAGTGCGGTGTGCACTTCATCAGCGTAGCAACAAGATTATTGGCTTGTTTCTGTCACACAATAAGCACACGGTTAGTCACACACTTTTACAATAAAGACAAATGCTCATAACTGCATTTAAAAGAAATATTAACAGGCCTTACATGGCATTATAATACTTCTTGGTTTTGCAATGTAGTTTTGAAAGTGTAGCTCCAGCAGATTTGACAACAACATATGTGTAACGATGAAGCCTGGTGTTGGCTTAGCGGTTGGGGTGCCGGCTTGGGATACCTAGGTTCCTGGGTTCGTAGGCTTAGCTGTTAGGGTGCCGGCTTGGGATCCTATGATCCTGGGTTCGTAGGCTTAGCAGTTGGGGTGCCGGCTTGGGATCCTAGGTTCCTGGGTTTGTAGGCTTAGCGGTTAGGGTGCCGGCTTGGGATCCTAGGTTCCTGGGTTCGTAGGCTTAGCGGTTAGGGTGCCGGCTTGGGATCCTAGGTTCTTGGGTTCATAGGCTTAGCGGATAGGGTGCCGGCTTGGGATCCTAGGATCCTTGGTTCGTAGGCTTAGCTGTTAGGGTGCCGGCTTGGGATCCGAGGTTCCTGGGTTCGTAGGTTTAGCGGTGAGGGTGCTGGCTTGGAATCCTAGGATCCTCAGTTCGTAGGCTTAGCGGTTAGGGTGCCGGCTTGGGATCCTAGGTTCCTGGGTTCGTAGGCTTAGCGGTTAGGGTGCCGGCTTGGGATCTTAGGATCCTCGGTTCGTAGGCTTAGCGGTTAGGGTGCCGGCTTGGGATGCTAGGTTCCTGGGTTCGTAGGCTTAGCGGTTAGGGTGCCGGCTTGGGATCCTAGGATCCTGGGTTCGTAGGCTTAGCGGTTAGGGTGCCGGCTTGGGATCCTAGGTTCCTGGGTTCGTAGGCTTAGCGGTTAGGGTGCCGGCTTGGGATCCTAGGTTCCCGGGTTCGTAGGTTTAGCGGTTAGGGTGCCGGCTTGGAATCCTAGGATCCTCAGTTCGTAGGCTTAGCGGTTAGGGTGCCGGCTTGGGATCCTAGGTTCCTGGGTTCATAGGCTTAGTGGTTAGGGTGCCGGCTTGGGATCCTAGGTTCCTGGGTTCGTTGGCATAGCAGTTGGGGTGCCGGCTTGGGATCCTAGGTTCCTGGGTTCATAGGCCTAGCTGTTAGGGTGCCGCCTTGGGATCCTAGGTTCCTAGGATCGTAGGCTTAGCGGTTAGGGTGCCGGCTTGGGATCCTAGGATCCTCGGTTCGTAGGCTTAGCTGTTAGGGTGCCGGCTTGGGATCCTAGGTTCCTGGGTTCGTAGGCTTAGCGGTTAGGGTGCCGGCTTGGGATCCTAGGGTCCTCGGTTCGTAGGCTTAGCGGTTAGGGTGCCGGCTTGGGATGCTAGGTTCCTGGGTTCGTAGGCTTAGCGGTTAGGGTGCCGGCTTGGGATCCTAGGATCCTCGGTTCGTAGGCTCAGCTGTTAGGGTGCCGGCTTGGGATCCTAGAATCCTGGGTTCGTAGGCTTAGCGGTTAGGGTGCCGGCTTGGGATCCTAGGATCCTGGGTTCGAATCCCGGTTGATCGCTGAATTAACGCCAGGGAGGTTGACTCAGCCTGTCATCCCTCTGAGGTCGGCAAATTGAGTACCAGTTCACTGGTAATTCCTTGTGTGTCGCAAGGGGTGAATAACAGGGTTGGCAGTCTGAAGGGAATACGGCCATAAAACATTGCTTCAAAAAGGGGACCACGGTGCCCGAAAAAGGCCAACCCCTGCTCTGCGGGAAAAATGGCCTCTAATGGTGGTTTTATATGTGTAAGGATGCTTTAACTGCTTGAGCTGGTAAATGGCAGGATGAAAACAGACTCAGTCCAGCGGAACTTTAACTGTGCAGTGAACACTTGCATGACATCACATCTTTCTCTGAAAATACCTTCGCTTCAATATTAGTACAGAATCATAACAAGAAGGGCTGGCAGGATAGCTTAGAGGTGTGCACATTCACCTCATAGCTGTCCAGCCCGTGTCTGAATCTCGGCCGAGCGATAAACTGTCAGCCTGGTGTCTTCCAGGCAGGCCGAGGCATCAATGTGTGTGCCTTCCCTTGAAGGGTCCTTAAACTGGGTGTCCCATTTACCAGCATTATTGATAGAGGTTCAAGCTCACAGGCCTTTCTTGGTTTTGTTTTCCTCAAATTACGAATTACCGCCACCTTCAGTCGAGTATCGTGCATCAGAATGGCGACCTGTCCAGAATTGGTTCGAGCCAAACGTTTCTCGACTTGTCGCATTATGCTCTGGAGCTCTCTATAAAGACCATGGACCTATAATTAATCAATACTTATATACAATGCACTGGATAGCATTTTTTATTTACATATAGGGCATGACCTTCTTAAATTACAACAGGAAAAAATACAAAAAGCTTAAATTCAGACAATGATTAAAAAGTTGTTTTATATTATTTACTAAACCTCATTGACATATACAGTACTACATCAGTCTTCAATGCAGAGATGTTCAGCACAAGTGGCATGACATTAGATATTTTGTCAAATCAACTGCAGTCCCTCAAAGTCAGCTGTTTGGTTACTGAAGGATCCTGGTTAAAGATTCCAATGCTTTATAGCATTTGCGGCAACATTAATAACCATTTTGGGTATGCGGGTGTCTTCTGATACCTCAGGGGGATGGATGCCCCTGCCTTGCATAACCCCAGGTCACCTGTGGGCAAGGTGTAGTACCTGTCAGCTCCCCTTACCAGGGTAACGGTCCGCAGCCATGCGGTTTAAACGGCAGATGGCTCTGCACATCTGGTGGATGAGAGTCCAGGCGACTCCAACAGCACGGGCGGAAGAGGGTTAATTTCACAACGGCCAGCAGAGGGACGGAGAGGAGTGGCGACCCCCGTCTATACCACACACTTACCCGTGTGTACCAGCCATAGAAAGGCACACGCCATCATTGCCCGTAGAGACTCGACATCGTCATCAACCATATTTGGTAAGATAGAGCTTCCACACAGCTCTGCGAGTGCTGAGTGACCATTATGGCCGTGAGAATGTTACCTTTCTCTTCCATACAGGTGGTGCAATTACTCCGAACCATAAAACTTGGAACCAACTCGAAGCTAAAGACCTTTGTCTCGAAACACTTATTCCGTGACATAGGAGAGAAAGTATCTGGAAAATGGCCGAGAGAGCTCTTTGCTTTGGTGAATTATTTTTGATAAAATTCCTTGTTCCAACAGGATCACCGCATGGCTATTCTGTATGGATATTTTTTTTCCATAAACGACATTACATTTGTCCACATGCCTTTGTTGCCATCAAAAACCAGATCAGCTGATTTACCGTATATACACCTTAAAAATTAGGAAATAAATCGTTCAAAATCACCTTGATCTTAGACCCCGCTGTAGATGGTCGCCCTTTCTTTTCAGCCTGCAGGTTTTCCGAAAAACGACCTTGTATAAAAGGACTGCAACAAAGTAAAATAAAAAGATCAATTGAGCAGAAAATAAATTGTAGAAAAAGTTTGAAATCGATAACCACACTTGAAAAACAAAGCATACCTAGCTTTACAACCGTCGGCATATGCCCACATGGCTGCCTAAAGAGACATAAACATCCCAAGACGGATCACCCTCTCAGGAATACACTGTACATCTTTCCCCAAAATTCCCAACCCACACCCTCGACTTCCACTCCATGCTTCCTCCTATGTGCAAATGTGGGAAACATATTTGGCAATGCAGAACCTTTATCTTTAAGTACTTAGGCCTCCACACCCAGGATCACTCTCTTTCCTCTACCAAATATAAATCCATATTTAAAGATCACATACATAGGTTAGTATATTCTTCCAAATGTGGCTTTGATATAAAACAGCATCGGCAGATTCCGCGCTGATCACATGTCCCCCTTTCAGCAATGCAAAAAACACTCACAGCTGACTGCTCTGCATGAGTTCGATTAAGTCTGTGAAGAGGACGTCTCTATTCTTTTCACAGAAATAATCAACATCATAGGACACCTGCGCAAAAACATGGAGGTCTGCGAGTTTGAAAAAGTACAATTTTATCAAGTAATTAAGAAAAAAATCTATCAAAGCAACATGACATCAAAACGACAGGAGGACATGAAGCTGTCCCATGAAAGCGTACCTTCCCTGCGTAGTGGTGCACTATGAAGCCCTGGTTCCAGCTGTTGAAGTGTTCATGCGTGCCGATTTGTGTACGCAGCTTTTGCAGCAGCGTGGAGTCGGCGCCCTCGCTCTTAGCATGCATCGTTGCACAAACGTCGTCCATTACGCACATGATTCCAGGTGGATTCTGAGGCACGGAAATGTGGAATTCCAAAAGTCTCAGAGAGCAGGTCAGTACTTGTACAAATAATGAGAAGGCAGTGAATATTCGTATTTCCGAGAACCATTTGCCCACGGTAGCAGCCAAGCTAATGCTTCTCATATAACAGCTACAATGGTTGAAATACTAAACCAGCCATGGCATGCTGTTGCCATGACTGGTTCAGTATTTTAGTGGCTATAGGGCCTTTTAAATAATATACAACACCCGATTATAGTATTAGGACATTCAGAGTTGAAAATGGCCAGGTAGCATGCAATATTGCGTCAAGGAAAGTTATCAGCACCAGGGTAACATGATAAAGCTCTGGCTTAAGTTTCCATCATTCAGAGAGATATCTGAATTCATACAATCCATCAAAACAAACTGGTCTTCCATCTGCATACCCTTTCGACGGATGTGAAGAAATGACCCATTGCATGTTGCAATTGCTCACCCTGCTTTCAATGAGGTCACACACGATTTTGTTGTTGAAATAATCAATCGCGATCCATTTAATGCCCTCCTGGACATACTCTTCCTGGAGGCAAAAACCACAGCATAATAGTCACGTTTGCCAGGAAACCGTCGATTTATAGAAAAAAAACACAATGTGGTCGGACAAGCAAACCACCGCTTACGCCAAACAAGAACCGTGAAAGCACTGGGCAACAATTTTCAATGAATGAATGAAATAAATAGGAGAGTAAAGAAATAAAAAAGTAATAATCTATGCAGGCTGTCCCTCGTCACATAAAAAGAGTAGACAGGATCGAAAAGGGAAGTGGAAACAGCAAATAAAAAAAACAACCTCACATCTCGTCAAAATAAATAAATAAGGAATAAGGCCAAGAAAATCCAACGATAGATAGCCAGTGTATGTGGCGTGGTGAAAAAGATCAAATCAAGCAAGCCATTCATTGTTTGTTTTCCACAGACAACAACAAACATGCCAATTGCCTTGTATGGCAAGAAAGTTGTCTTTTTTTTTTTCTTTGACAAAAGCGAGGCTCATGGAAGAGCGAGGTTAATTTGACAGTGGGGTAATGGGGCAATAATTGGGCACAACTGACAATGGGGATAAACAAACAAGAAGAGACAGAGAGAAAGAGAAAACACTGAAATCAGCAAGTAAGAAGGTTGGGTTAGCAAGGGTTAATGAGGGTAATAAAGATCAAGGGTCAGGATGGGGAATGGCATGAGATAGTGGTGCACTGCTGCTTCTGGAATACAAAGTGGGAAAGAACGGACCCTGGAAGGCAATTCCATAGATGGGAGAAGCTAGGAACAAAGGAGTTGAGGTGTGCAGTCAGCCTGGATTCTGGAAGTTTAACCAAGAAGTGTTTCATGGCAGAAGGTGTGCATCCTGCAGTTGCTGGGGAAGATCGGAGGACTGAGAGAGCAGAGGGAGCAATGGTGGAGAACAGACGGTAGAAAACAGAAAGACCACCGGCCTCTCCGTGATGCGAGAGAAACAGCCCGTGTGCTTCACCCTCCTCACCGGAGGCTTCAAATATTCTGGGAGCTTTAGATTACACAGAATCCAAGAGAGAAAATAAGGTGCTGGAGAACCAGCCCACAGCAGAAAGCTGTACTCCATTGAGCTATGGACAAAGGCATTGTAAACTGTGAGTAACTCTGATTTTTCCAAGGAAAGACTCAGATTGACAGAGGATGCCCAGTCTGCTGTTGGCTTTGCTATGTGTTCGGTCCAGGAAGCTGAGGCTGAGAAGTTCAAGAGACTGAACCTCTTCCAGTGGATGACCAAGGACATAGATAGGAGGATTCGTTTGATAAATATTCCAAAGTAATAAAGGTGACACTTTCATTAGAATACAGTGAAAACTATGTTATTTAACTTAAGCTTGCAATTATTATTTAACTTAAGATTAACTTTGCAAAATTAACACCCTGGCTTGAATACACTATTTACATGAGAGTGGTGCCATACCAGGTCTGGAATATCGTACCAGTGCTCTGCCATCTGAGCTATCTGGGCGACCCTAACTGACCATGCAATTTTTTTCCCCACATTCAGTGCATTCAGAAAGTATTCAGACCCCTTCACTTTTTTCACATTTTCTTATGTTGCAGCCTTATGCTGAAATCGTTTAAATTCATTTTTCCCCTCATCAATCTGCACTCAATACCCCATAATGACAAAGAGAAAACAGGATGTTAGAAAGTTTTGCAAATTTATTAAAAAGAAAAAACTGAAATATCATATGTACATAAGTATTCATACACTTTGCTATGACACTTGAAATTTAGCTCAGGTGCCTCCGATTTCTCTTGATCATCTTTGAGATGTTTCTACACCTTGATTGGAGTCCACCTGTGGTAAATTCAATTGATTGGACATGGTTTGGAAAGGCACACACCGGTCTACATAAGGTCTCACAGCTGACAATGCATATCAGAGCAAAAACCAAGCCATGATGTCGAAGGAACTGCATGCAGAGCTCAGAGATAGGATTTGTCATTTGTCACACAGGTTTTCTCTTTGTCATTATGGGGTATTGAGTGTACATTGATGAGGGAAAAAATGAATTTAAACGATCTCAGCATAAGGCTGCAACATAACATAATGTGAAAAAAGTGAAGGGGTCTGAATACTTTCTGAATGCACTGTATATCAATTTATTTATTTCCCCACATATATCAATTTATTTATTTCCCCACATATATCAATTTAATTATTTAATCCTGTTCATTAATATAATTGCTTCACTACACTCCCAGTGGTGTTTATAATAGAGGACATGGATTTGTCTCGCCATTGGAGGAAGACCCTCTCATGTTCAGGCCAATGGTGCTCCTATGCTTGGCAGCGAGTGCCCCGGAAGTAGTGACGGAAAGAGAGTGGCAATCGTATGTGTGGGAAAATTGCATGCTCAGTCAGGGTCGCCCAGATAGCTCAGATGGCAGAGCACTGGTACGGTCCACCAGAGGTCCTGGGTTCGATTCCTGGTCTGGGCATGTCATTTTCCCACATATATCAATTTAATTATTTAATCCTGTTCATTAATCTAACGGCAAAGATTATGACTACTTGAAACGAAGACTGCTTGAGCAGTTCCAAATGATCTGCCATACGTTTTGGCCTCGTCACCTTATTTTAATCTATTTGGAGCACTCAAAGAACATCTGGGCAGCATTAAGTTTACGAATGATGAAGACGTCAAAAAAACCCATCCCAATTGTCTCAGAACAGATGGGATCAAGGCGCTCCCACATCAATGGGATACGTGTGCATGTGTAGCTGAGGAATACCTTAAGAAGTAGGTGAAGTTCCATAAACTTTGCTGAACATTTAATTTTTTTTAAGAATAAAAAGTTAAATCAACCTTTAACCTAACACATAAGATAAATACAGGTCCATTATCATCGACAAACTATCAGATGTGGTTAATCTGCTTTAACCAACATTTTTCGTTTTCTTACAAAATCAAACTTCAGGTACCTGTTCTGCCTTCAGTGTAAGTTCAATAAATATCTGCTGCAGCTTTTCATTCACGAAGTTAATGCAGAATTGCTCGAAGCCATTTTTCTGAAAGAGAAGACCAGTAATCAAGACACATTCGAGAATTTTTTTGTCATGGTGAATGATTTTAAAAACTGTCTTACTTTTCCACATGCGAAATTTGCATTTATGTTTATTTAAATTATACAATGGACTACAAAATGTAAATGTTTCATGATATTTGTTATATTATATCACCTTTATCTATCAATATTGTTGAAATGAAGATCAAATAGCTGTATGTTGAAATATGTTGAAAAAGTCAAAACTTTACATGGGGTGTACTTACTTTTTCACGTGACTGTATAATCTATATATATAAAACACAGTTTGTGTGTGTGTGTGTGTGTGTGTGTGTGTGTGTGTGTGTGTAATGTTACCGATAGACTCCGAAATGGAGAGGCTCACGTGCTTGATATTTGGCATAGACATGGCCATTGAACCTGGGACGAACATGGCCGAGACAATATTTGACAAGATCCATATTTTTTATTCATATTTACCTCAGCGCATTTCAGCGAAGTACCCGCTAATCTCAGCCAGTGCGAGCAGCTCGCTGATTCGCTCAGAGCGATCACGTGATGTTCCATCCCGTCACACATCACACGTTTGCACGTAATTCAGGGCGAAAAGCCATTGCGTTTTTTCACCTTTATGCGCTCGTGTTTTGTGTCGATTTTGTGCGATATGAATTCAATTTTAATTCATATTTCGTGTTACGAATTCGAATACGAAGGATTTCCCCTTTCGATTTTGAATACGAATCGAATACGAGCTTGAGTCGAGAGGGCGAATGTACGGGTTGGGAATGTGCGGGTCTCCCTTCCCCCGCCTGGCAACGCCGGTACTGGAGGGCGTGGGTCACAGGATCGGTGAGTCTCCAAAATCCGCTTCATGCTCTTGCGAAGATGCAGGACGATGTCGTGATTGTTGTGCTGCTCTCCGACCATGAGAACTGCAACGTCATTGTTGACTGGCCCTCCCCTTCCCTCCCCCTTCCCCCTCCCTTCCCTCTCCCCCTTACCCCTTCTCCCCTCCCCCTCCCCCTCCCTTTCCCCCTCCCCCTCCCTTTTCCCCTCCCCCTCCCTCTCCCCTTTCCCCCTCCCCTCCCCCTCCCCCCTCCCTCTCCCCCTCCCACCCTCCCCCGCCCCCTCCCCCTCCCCCCTCCCCCTCCCACCCCTCACCCTCCCATCCCTCACCCTCCCCCCCTCCCCCTCCCCCTCCCCCCTCTCCCTCCCCCTCCCATCCCTCACCCTCCCCCCCTCCCCCCTCCCATCCCTCACCCTCCCCCTCCCCATCCCCCCTCTTCTCCCCTCTCACCCTCCCCCTCTTCTCCGCCTCTCCCCCTCCCCCTCCCCCTCTTCTCCCCTCCCCCCAGTTCCCCCCTCCCCTCCCCTCCCCCGCCCGGCAATGCCGGGTACTTCTGCTAGTAGATTATATACATTTGTACAGGTTAAAAAAAATGAATAAAAAAACCTCCAAAATATCTCATTAGAATGGATTTTTAGAAGAAAAAAGTATTTTATAACTTGCTCTTCACTCAAGGCGAAACAAAACAACTATGGGTGTGGGAAGGGGATAGAATCTTCAGTAGTCCACAACTTTCAGACCAATATTGAGGAAAAAAAGCAGAAATCTGCTGGGCGGCAGGAGTCGGGTGGCATGTCTGTGAAGTACGGTAGTCTGCTAGGTTATCCATGTTGCGCTGCGTGCCAATTACCCAAATAAAAATAATAGACCTGACAAGTCTCAACTTGCCTCAAGGTAGGCCAACAGCTAGGCTGCAATGATCGTTAGCAAATAAAGGTGCTTAAATGAGTCTTCACGCATGAATGATGTATCCTGTTCAATATTTCTGGCAATCACATTTATATATGGACGGCATATGGATTGTTTACAACTTATATCTTGGGGCCTCATATGTAATTTCTCCCGGCCATATTTTCAAATATGACGTGCGATATTGCCCCTGACACCCTTACGGCCCAATTGTGACCTTTAATCGACACATTATCCATTCCTAATGGTCAATATCATTGTTTAATATCCGAATGAGGGGAATTTGGAGAAAACCGGAAGTATCCATAAACTGCATATTTACACATGGGCGGTGTATAGGCTAAGAGCAATACCTGGTCCTAACACTGACCGGAAGTAAATTTTGTTTTCACCACAAATTAATCAATTTCATCCGATTATAATGGCATAATGATAATGACAATGGCATAACAAAAATTATAATGGCATAATAGCCGGCGAAGCTGGTGTTGTGAATAAACGCGTAGTATTATGTCGAAAACCAGATTATGCTGTATCCCTTGGCTTGAGAATTCCGAAGCTCAATGGAGGCCGCCATCTTGCGGATGCGGAAGTATGCAAAACAAATTGAAAAACGTTCAATAGGAGTTTCTTTCACCCGTCTTTGTTTGATTCACATTCTTACGCACCTCTAATTTATAATTAAAATACTTTAAGTCCAACCTCGGCCCGCACGGGCCTGGTTATCTTCAACGAAAATCGTCACCAAACACCGGAACCAATGAGATTCGAGCATTTGAAAAAATATTTCTAAAACCAAATCACGCAATGGAGGCCGCCATCGACCGGATGCGGAAGTTTGCATAAAACAATTGCGAAAAAGTTCAATAGGAGTTTGTTTCACCCGTCGTTGTTTGATTCACAATCTAATGCACCTCTAATTTGTAATTAAAATACGTTAAGACCAACCTCGTTATCTTCAACGAAAATAGTCACCAAACACCAGAACCAATGAGATTCGAGCATTTGAAAAATATTTTTAAAAAGCTGATTACGCGTTTCGGAGGGTGAAAATGGCGTCAAATATTCTAAAATTGACGAAGAATTATTTTTTAGAAATCTCGCGGCCATAGGGGATAGTTTTTCACGGCCAGAAATACGGTATAAGCGGTTTACATAAAGAAAGAAAGCTCGGTTTGATTAACGACAGTCACACATTGCCGTTGAAATGGCGCTATCGTCTGATCTGTCGGCACTGATCTTACTGCAAGCTAACTTCTTCTGGTGGAGGAAGCCGCAGTGCCCGGAGAGAACCAGCCCTGACAGCGACTGAAGTTAGAAGACGACACACATACTGTGAAAACGTATGTTAAGCACAGTTAAAATTTCTTAAAATAGGCCTCTTTAAGAAATCTTAAAATTTCTTAAAATAAATGAAATCTGAGTCCGAACAATTGTCCTCCGTAAAAGCTAGCACATCGTATAGTTACTTCCGAAAGCTTCTTGTGACATTTATTGTATGTAGGTATTGGGGAGGACTGTCTGCTCTTCTCTTTTACCAAGTCTTACCAGGTACGGTACCTACACCGACCTACTATCAACTACCTAACCTACTGATGCCATCGTGATGGGTAAAATAGTGGCAAGAGGCTTTGGCTTCGCCGGGTCATTGCGGCTTTGCAGTCGGGTACTAGTAGCCGGCGAAGCCGGTGTTGTCAATAAACGCGTACGTATTATGTCGAAAACCTGATTATGCTGTATCCCTTGGCTTGAGAATTCCGAAGCGCAATGGAGGCCGCCATCTAGCGGATGCGGAAGTATGCATAACAAATTGAAAAACGTTCAATAGGAGTTTCTTTCATCCGTCGTTGTTTGATTCACAATCTTATGCACCTCTAATTTAAAATTAAAATACTTTAAGACCAACCTCGGCCCGCACGGGCCTGGTTATCTTCAACGAAAAGCGTCACCAAACACCGGAACCAATGAGATTCGAGCATTTGAAAATATATTTCTAAAACCAAATCACGCAATGGAGGCCGCCATCGACCGGATGCGGAAGTTTGCATAAAACAATTGCGAAAAAGTTCAATAGGAGTTTGTTTCACCCATCGTTGTTTGATTCACAATCTAATGCACCTCTAATTTGTAATTAAAATACGTTAAGACCAACCTCGTTATCTTCAACGAAAATCGTCACCAAACACCGGAACCAATGAGATTCGAGCATTTGAAAAATCTTTTTAAAAAGCTTATTACGCGTTTCGGAGGCTGAAAACGGCGTCAAATATTCTAAAATTGACGAAGAATTATTTTTTAGAAATCTCGCGGCCGTCGGGGGTAATATTTTTCACGGCCGGAAATATCCGAAGTTGAGACGGAATTCACCGAATTAATCAAGAAGTAAATTTTATCAATTTTAATCTCATCCAGAATGCAAATGGTACCTACTACACCTACTACACCTACTACACCTACCTACTACCAACTACCTACCCTACTGATGCCATAGTGATGGGTAAAATAGTGGCAAGAGGCTTTGGCTTCACCGGCTCATTGCGGCTTTGCAGTCGGGTACTAGTAGCCGGCGAAGCCGGTGTTGTGAATGAACGCGTACGTATTATGTTGAAAAGCCAGATTTTGCTGGATCCTTTGAGAATTTCGAAGCTTTGACGCACCAAATCGCTCCATGGAGGCCGCCATCTTGCGGAGGCGGAAGTATGCATAAACAATTGCGAAAATGTTCAATAGAGGCTTTGGCTTCGCCGGCTCATTGCGGCTTTGCAGTAGGGTCATATTAATAATATTAAGGTGATTACAAAATAAAAATTAGAACGAATTAGAAATTTGGAGGAATGAGGAGAAGTGGATATTACTCCCGCTCCGTTGGCTGCGGAGAAAAACGAACATGACGTCACAAGATGGCGTCACCATCATCCATGGTGCTCCGGGAAGTTATGGCACTTCTCCCAAGGTTACTGCTGTGTTTGTCTGATGTTTAAAAAAGTCAAGTCTAGTGTTGTCTAATTTATCTGTGTGCACAGGTGTATGTGTTCTTCCATGAGACCTAGAGTCTGTAAAAATTAAAATGTATAAAGTAAAAGGCAATTCTTACCTGGAAAATTTCAAACCCATAGATGTCGAGAACACCCATGCTGTATTCATTATGGCTTTTCCTTATTGCCTTGTTGATGGACTGCAAGGACAAAGCATATACAAAGTGCCTCATAGTCAAAAAGTAAAAATATAATCTCATAGGTGTTCTTGCTAAGAAAACGGTCAAAGCCAATGGAGACTGTAATTAGGAGTTAAAAACATCAAAACAGAGTCGGAATGCTGCAAAAGGTGCAGCAGAGTGTGGAAAAGGGGAATAAGGCTGAACAGAAGTAAATTTAATAAGCAAGAAAATCAAAAGGGACAACAATTTCAGGTGGAACATGATACGAGGTCTAGGAAAACAAAAAGGAATCAGGATAGGAGATGAATGGTATTTTATTTATGAACCTGAGGTGTGAGGTGTATGCCCAATTGCCCTTAAGGTATATATCTTGGGTTTGAATTCGACCTAGCTGTAAACTGACACCCTGGTGTTTCAAACCCTGGCTGATGTATCAATATATGTGCCGTCCCTCGAGGGACGATATGCCAGCACCACTCTTTGGTGCAAGTTAAAGATCACTACACATTGTCCTCCGTGAAGAGCTGGCGAGTTATCGCCATATGGCGAACAAATTACAACTTTGAAATCACAAACGTCAGACAAACGTCCAACCTGTTCCTGAAAGACTTGGGCTAAAACGTTTCTCAGCTGACCCCACAAGAAGATAGGAATGATTGCAGCCATAGTGGTAGTAGTAGTAATATTAGTATTAGTATTGATATTATCAGTAGTAATAGTATTAGTAGTAGTAGTAGTAATCATAGTAGTAATAGTATTAGTATTGGTAATAGTAGTAGTAAACATAGGGGCAATACCCCTGGCACTCTCCTGGTGGAATAAACAGTTTACTGCACTGACTAAAGGTATTTTAAACCAATTTCAATGGTTGTTAAAAGACAGGGCAGCATGTAGAATCAAACTAACATAATCATAAGACTTTAAACAAACAAACAAAAAAATACCTATTTTGGAAGCCACCGCCCCGCCCCCCCCCCCCACCCCAACCCCGTATACCTCCTCAGACCCCAATTTTTCTAATGCCGTGAACAAACATTGATACATCACGGGTGATGAATGTTGTGGTGAAGTTTCATCGAAATTGCGTGTGTAGTTTCTGAGAAGAAAGCAAATACCAATTTTGGGGGGCAACCCCCCCATAGACGCCCAAAGGGGCAGAATTTTTAAATGCCGTGAACAAACATTGGTATATCACGGGTGGTGAAGGTTGTGGTCAAGTTTCATCGAAATAGTGTGTGTAGCTTCAGAGTACTCGCTTTGTAGCTTCAAACTTCAAACTTCAAACTCGGCTTCAAAGTGTGTGTCAGTGTAGCTTCAAAATTGCGCAGGGAACAAAAAGCAAATTCCTATTTTGGGGGTCAAACCTGGATTCACTTTGACCCCCAGTAGACCCCCTTAGACTCCGATTTTTTTTAATGCCGTGAACAAACTTTAGTCACAACACAACAAATATCATTTGTACCAAGTTTAGTCACAATCCCTTCAGCGGTTTCGGAGAAGAAGTTGCAAGTGTTTATGGACTGACGGACGGACGGACTGATGGACAGATGACGCGTCATCGCATAAGCTCCCCTGAACTTCGTTCCAGATGAACTAATAATAGTAGTAGTAGTAGTAGTAGTAGTAGTCGTAGTAATAGTATTAGTAGTAGTAATAGTATTTGTAGTAATAATAGTATTAGTAGAAGTAATAGTATTATTGGTAATAATAAAATTAGTGGTAGTAATAGTATTAGTAGTAGTAGTAAGAGTAATTATAGTAATAATAGTATTAGTAGTAGTAGGGCCTACTAGTTTGCGTTGGAGTGGTGACCCATCCAGGATTGTGCCCAATAGCCAAGAAACTACTTCGGCAGCCCTATGTTTCTGAAGACGCAAAAAGGAGTGGGCATCATCATCAGTAGTATTATAGTAATAATTATAAGTAATAGTAGTAGTAGTAGTAGTAGTAATAGTAGTATTATTAGTAGTAGTAGTATTAGTAGTATTACTACTCGTAGTATTAGTAGTAATTAGTAGTATTACTACTAGTAGTAGTAATAGTAGTACTACTATTATTATTATTATTATTATTAGTAGTAGTAGTAGTAGTAGTAGTAGTAGTAGAACACAAGTAGTGGTGGTGCAAGGTTTTGAAAGATGTAAATTTTCCCAAGTTCAAAGTCCATCGTTGTTACTTAATAACTTTAGCAAAACATTTGCAGTCTTTTTTTCTTTCTTCCTATCATTATCCTGGAATTGTGATCCCAAATGCCATTAACCACAAATGAATTAATGTTCACCTCGTGGTGAACACTTTATGGACGGCACGGCTCAGAGCCATGACAATTATTGCATTCTTCAGCTGCTATTAAGTGTTCGATATCTTCTGTTGTCCCTGTTGTCTGCTGTTGTACTTGTGTGCTTCCCTCTCTCTCTCTACTATCTTGTTTCCCGTGCCCTTTTTTGCATGCTTTGTCTGTCCGTTTGTTTATGTTTTTTTTTGTGATTGATGTTAGCTCTTCCACGAGCCTCGATGTTTTTGGCCAAAAAAAAAAAAAAAAATCAGTAATACCTCATTTTAAGACTAAATTTCATATTCACTTTTGGGCGAGGAAATAAATAAACATCTTCCCATTGGTTCCTTTTTTTACATTAACATTTCGAATGTTTGCATTTTTGCATTTTTGCTTCCTTTAAAAGGCCGGAACAGTGAACTTCTTGTGTTTCCACTGATAGACGACTGATAGATAGACTTCCTTATTAATCTTGGAAATCCACTTTTATCTAGTTATTCCAGACGTAAAAGAAAAAAACAACATCCTTTAACCTTGGATGATATAATCATAAAATGGATATTCATAACAATGGTCTCTAATAAGAATGTTGTAATCACACAAGTGATTCGAGGTCACATCGTACAATCTAGACGTGTTAAAAAGAAGAGTGATTATGGAATTCTGGGACAGTAAAGTGCAAGGCACAATCATTTGAATGCACATGAGCAAAATGGAGGCCAAACCTCGACGAGGAAGTCAAAGACACGCGAGTGCAGCGCCTTGGCAAGGGCGTCGCGAGTGTACACAGCTTGCTCCACGTTGAGAGTGACGTCGATCGTCTCGGACTTTCCTCCCCATTTGCTGTCTATCTTTCGGCTCGTCAGCTTTGCCTTGAGGCTCCCCTGATTAATACCGAGCAGAAAGGCTGGAAACGCCAAAACTGGAGGAAAGGAAAAGCGCTCGGAATCATTCGCTACAAACAGAACGAACAAACCGAACCGAACCGAAGAAACAATTCAACGAGGTGGTACAGAACCAGAATGGACTTCAGGCACAGGTAGTCTGGTGACGACATACAAGTTAAATTCACAAGTACAGTATGTGTTTTCATTCGAAACCTCCTCCGTTTCTCAGGAACGCTGACCATGTTACATTCAGATAAGCTTCAGTTTACTGATAGCCAGCTCGAAGTGACGTCATCCATTCTGGTCCAGCTGTAGCAATGAGAATCAACTAAGCAATGAAAAGTTGCACAGGGAATTGAACATGGTCAAGGGCAACACAACAAATAAATGTGCAAAGAAAGGAACAGAATGAAACTCGACTTCAGGATCAACCTCGTCCTCCATGTATTGTCCCACAATCTACACATGTCCTCGTGTTCATGTAATAGTACAAAAATGTCCCCGATTATTGTTCTCCTGCACGTGTATAACATCCAGGGCGTTAGTGCTACCGTAGCGAAAAGTTGGCAAACGTTATTCTGGGTGGTTTGGCGCTGCCTTCCCAGCAGACAGTCATGACTGCAGGAATTTGTCATTTGTTCCAGGGTGTCGGAGATAGCTCGCCTATTCTTAGTGAAGCCCCTTAACGTCAACCAATGACCAACGTGGGCAGACGGGTCTTCAGCCTAAAGTCTATACGAGAGACGGCACATACAAATTGATGAATCACCTGCATGAGGAACACCTGGATGACAGTGTATAGCTCGGTCGTGATTCAAACTCAAGATAGACAGTGCAAAGGTGAGTATGTATAGGCAGCTCAAAGGTGAATACCTATATACCTCTGAAGCTATCTACTGTATAGAACCACCTTTAGAGGCCATTTTACCTGCAGAGCAGGGGTTGGCCTTTTTCCGGCACCGTGGTCCCCTTTTTGAAGCAATGGTTTACAGCCGGATGCCCTTCCTGCCGCCAACCCTGTTAGTCTCCTCTTGCGACACGCAGGGAATTACCAGTGAAGTGGTACTCAATTTGCCGACCTCAGGAAGATGACAGTCTGAGTCAACCCCCGTGGCGTTAATTCAACGATCAACCGAGATTCAAACCCAGGATCTGAGGATCCCAAGCCGCACCCTAACCGCTAAGCCAACACCAGGCTAAGCTATCGACTGTATAGGCAACTCAAAAGTGAATACCTATATACCTCTGAAGCTATCTAGTGTATAGAACCACCTTTAGATGCCATTTTACCTGCAGAGCAGGGGTTGGCCTTTTTCGGGCACGGTGGCCCCCTTTTTGAAGCAATGGTTTACAGCCGGATGCCTTTCCTGCCGCTAACCCTGTTAGTCGCCTCTTGTGACACGCAGGGAATTACCAGTGAACTGGTACTCGATTTGCCGACCTCAGAAGGATGACAGTCTGAGTCAACCCTCGTGGCGTTAATTCAACGATCAACCGAGATTCAAACCCAGGAAACGAGGATCCCAAGTCGCACCCTAACCGCTAAGCCAACACCAGGCTAAGCTATCTCCTCTATAGGCAACTCAAAAGTGAATACCTATATACCTCTGACGCTATCTACTGTATCGGCAACTCAAAAGCATTAAATTATTTCACATATCAGTTTGACATCTTCAAAAATAACGTTTTTGCTTAGCTCAGGAATTCCCAAATGAAAAATTTGAAGTGCAGCAAAAAAGTCTTTGCTCTTCATGTGCATGCTTTCCATTTAAAATTAAAAGTGGGCAACTCACAGTCTTCATTTTCAACCGCTGCATAATTTCCTGCCTCACAGAAATTGATGTTACCAAGATGCAAAACTCCAGCCACGATCTGTAGCACCATGGTCTGGTCCTCTTCTGAAATTCCAATCACAGGCATAGCTTTCTGAAGCAGGAATTGGGATGTGTGTGCATGTGGGAGGGAGAGGTGGGAAGTAAGGAGGTTAAGCATCAAGAAGCTGTACGAATGATCTGGGGTTTTCATAAAACAAGACGTTAAAGAAACAGAAATCTTGCACTTAGGAATCAAAACGATCAAAGTGAGGAATTGAAGGGACTATTTGCATTGAATAATGTAATTTTGATCTAGCGTTCCCCATGTCTGCCAACTTCATATACAAGACAAGTATATTCCACTTTGTATTCATATTCCACTTTGTATACAAGACTACAACCAACAGCCACGATCAAAGGAAATGCAGCAAAACATTCATCAAATGCAAATAAATAAAAAACTAGAACGGTACCCGGCAGAGCAAATACCTACGCCAGGCTGAATTTATTACGTTTTACGAATTACGTTTGAATTACTACGTTTATTGAATTACGTTTTGCATCCCACTGATAGGCCGGGATCTGGATCTGGACCCAAACCAAAATCTAATCGGCTTGTTCCTGTCACTTACCCAACTCATCCATCGAGTTTTGTCAAAATCGGTCCGCAACTTTTTGAAATATCGTGCTACGTATCGTTTTTGGTCCAATCTCTCAACGGTGAAGAATCACGTAGAAAATCACAAAATTATCGGATCTGGATCCGGATCTTCACCAAAATCGAATCATTTCATCCTTGACACACACCCAACCTGTCCACCAAATTTCATCCGAATCCATGCATAAGACTTTGAGATATCCTGCTCATAGACAGACAAACAGTTAGACAAACAGACAGGGGTGAAAAACATAACCACCGTCCACATTCGGTGGCGGAGGTAATTAAAAAATAATAATAATTAATAATCCATAATCTACATAAAGAGATGAGAGGGATGTGTGAATAACAAAATCTCTCGTATAATATCTCTCATAATATTGTTGCGGATTTGAGAATCCTGTGTTTTTTTTTATTGTTGTAAGTGTCATGAATCTTGTTGTAAATATCACCCTCCGTAGTGTAAAGGTCAGAGGTCGTCCTCCTAGTTAATCCATATACATGCACGTAGCAAATCATATATCCTTCTAAATAGTTATCTCCTTATTCTATGTAGTTTAAGGCTCTGTTCCCACTAGTTGACACTGCATTGCATCAGATGACATAAGATAGTTCCCTTCCATATCCCAAAGCCTCCATTGCCAAGTGCATTGGGCGGTTTTCTGCATTTGCCGCCATTGCCATGTGCTGTACCTCGGAGAAGAAAGGCGTGTCTCCACCTCGTCATCAGAGGGTGGAGCCAGGAGAGCCCTTGCCGACCAACCAAGCACGAGGGGTTTGGCTTGAGAGGGCGGAGAGAGAACGATTGGGGAGGTTCGCGAAGGTTCGAGGGTGTGGCCTATATAACCCGCGGCGGGACACCCCCAGAGAGATGAGTCCTTGGAGAACACGCGACGCACCCCACCTGAGACGAGTTGAGGAAGGAGATGATTGAGGGAGAGAGAAGCACGCATGAGCTTTGAAACCACCGCAGCTTTGAACCACCGCAGCTTGAACCACCGCAGCTTTAAACACCAGCAGCTTTGGGCTTTGACGGCAGTTTCGACCGTGGCCGCGAAGGAACGCCGCCGGGCGAAACCAATCGAGAAGGGGCGGCGGCTGCTCACTCCCGGCCCGACCGTGCTCCGGTTCCAATTGAATCTTCCTCTCCTTCCAGCCATTCATTCCTGCCTTCATCCCCCCCCCCCCCCCCCCCGTGTAAGTCTGCTCGTCGTCCGTCTTTTATGTTGTCCTGGGGTGTAAGTAAGTTTGTATAGGTAAGCTAATATTTGCAGTGTCTCCTTACTCCTTCTGTCTTTATTTTCATATTTTTCCTCCTTCCAAGGTTTATTTTGACTTGTAAATAGTAGTAATAAATTATATTTGTATTTCCTACCTTCGTTCTTCTTCTTCATGCTCGTCCAGTCGTCTTTATGATTTCCCCATTGAAAACCTGTGACGCGATTTTGGCCAACGTTCAGGATCGGGTTAGTCTCTGCTAATGGTTCGTGCCGCGGTTGCTAAACCGCTCGGCAATTAACATCTGTCCACGGTCGCGAACGAGGTTGCGCACCTGCCTCTCCGGAGGGAGCTTGTGCAACTTCAGGACTCACGTCAGGTCAGTCATAGACGAGGGGATTAATCCCCCCCTCGATAAAGGGAAAAGAGGCCGACGTAGAGATCCGCAACAATATATATATATATATATATATATATATATATATATATATATATATATATATATGTATATATATATATATATGTATATATATATATATATATATATATACTGTATATATATATATATATATATATATATTGTTGCGAATATGGAATTTGGCCTCCATATCCGCTTGTAAATATTCCCCTATTTCCCCAATACTCCCCAACTATCCCCAATCCCCCATTCCCTAGTCCCATTGCCTGTAAATAACACTCTGTAGAACCGACCTTCCCCTTTTTCCCCCATTAAATGTCGTGCCCAGGTCCACCGCATCTCACGTAGACAACTTTCGGACATCTTGCTAGTTATTCTTAGTCTATGTCAGTTAAGGACTCGTTTCCATTAATTCTGACTCTTCGTTGCACCAGAATGTGATTATATGGCACCAGTAGTGAGTTTAGGACCTTCCCATACCTCCTCCCATCTTCTTCCCCAAACAACAACTACAAACAACAACTACAAACAACAACTACAACAACAACAACAACAACTACAACAACAACAACTACAACAACAACTACAACAACGGCGCGCGGGGGGAGTGTGCGTCCTCACACCGGCTCGGTTAGCCGCCATGACTATGCGCTCCACGGGGTTACCACGAAGGGGCTCCCTGTCAGCCCCCCGTCAAGGGCGGAGCCGGTAACCCCCCCCGCACGCACCCAATGAGAAGCAACGAGCCGATTCCATCTGGGGCGGAGCTAACGAGCCGAGGGCGTGTCACTCCCCGCCGGAGATACGCAGCCACTTGCCGGACGTGACGTCAGATGCGCCCCGAGCTTGAAGAGGAAGAACCAGTCGTGACCTCCGAGCGCTGTGACCTCCCTGCATCTACTGGACCGTACTGTACCCTGTCCTTGAGCCAAGAGTGCACCTTGAGCCATCGATACCCGCTTTCCTTGCCATCAATCCCCGTGTGAGTCAGCCTTTTGTCCCGTTTATCTGTCGTCTGTTGGGGTTAATATAAGTGTGTCTAAGTGCCTGTCTTTCTATGATGTCCCTCTTGTAGTTGTAATCTAACCTTCCGCCTTAATATAACCTCCTCCGGAGGTCTTGAGAACTGAACCCTTGGTGTCGTGTCATTTGAATCCAGCAGTTGTGTCCTTTTCCTTCATTGATCTAGCGTAGCGCGACTAGTCAACGTTCGAGCATAATCGGGTAAACTGTGCAGACGTGGTCATACCAAACCGCTCGGTAAACTAACATCCACCACCGCGTCTGTAACAATTGGTGTCAGGAGTGGGATTCGAACCCGGGACTAAATTTATTAGGCCCAAATTTGTAGTAGAATCGATTCGGAGCGCGTTTCCCGCGCGAAATTATAACGGCGAAATTTGATTTTGTTATACGGAAATAAAAACCCGAATTTTGAAAGTCGCGCTATGGCAGACCAAGACAGCTGGGGTCCGGTAGGGGAGAGTGAGGCAGGGTCGGTCCAGGACCAAATTGAGGGACGCGAGGAGAGCGAAGCAGTGAGGGCGGCAGGGTCGCAAAATAGCGTTGTCACGCACGAGGTGGCCACGGCGTCCACGCCCGCGACCGTGGCAGCGCCCCTGGTGGATCCGAACCTTTTTATGTTGCAAATGAGGGCCCTTATGGAACAAATGGGTGAGCAATTGGGAGACCAAATTAGAGGTTTGAAAAGCAGTATGGGACAAATGGGGAACCGGATGGAGGCTCAGAATGAGCAATTGGGGGTAATGGGAAACCAAATGGGGGTAATGAGGGACGAAGCGAGGGGTACCGGTGAGGGGTTAGACAATAATTTTAAGGGATTAGACAAGAAATTTGGGAAGTTAGACAATAATTTTAAGGGATTAGACAAGAAATTTGGGAAGTTAGACAATAATTTTGAGGAGTTAGACAAGAAATTTGGGAAGTTAGACAATAATTTTGAGGAGTTAGACAAGAAATTTGGGAAGTTAGACAACAAATTTGAGGGGTTAGACAACGGGATAAAAGAAGTGAAAAATGGGTTAGAGGGGTTAGAAAACAGGATGGAAGGCAAATTGAGGGACATGAGGGACCAAGCGGAAAGGGAAGTTAACCAAATGGGGCAGCAGATAGAGGGGGTCAGAATGGGGGTAGAAACTAAACTGGATGCTCACAGGGAGGAAATGGAGCAGATGAGGGTGGCATCTGGGCAGGAGATGCAAGTGATGGGAGAGGAGATCAGAAGAGGAGTGAGTGAGGAGGTCGGAGGAGTGCGCGAGGAGGTAATGGCACTGTCAGGAGCACATGGAGAAGGAGGTGAGAAAGGGGACTGTAAAGTTACAAGGGGGCATAGAGGACCTGACGCAGGAGGTGGAGCAGCTGACGGTGGGACAGACGGAGTTAGTGGAGCAGGTTCAAAAGAACACAGCGGTAATAGGAGGTTTAAAAGCGACACAGAAAGAACTAAAAGACGACTTGATAGCGACGAAGAGGGAATGTCAGATGGTACGTGAGGGACTGACAACGAGGTTGGACGAGGTGATAGAGGTAATGGAGACGAAGGACCGGCAGGTGAGGACGCACATGGAAACGGTCAAGGTAGCCTTGGAGGACGAGCTTGAGGAGACGTACCGGGGAATAAAGGAGGTGAAGCAGAAATTAGAAGAAGTGGAAGAAGGGATGAGCGAAATTAAGAAGCGACGGAGAGGGGATAAGAAAGAGATAAAAGAGGAGATAAAAGAATTGGTCCAAAGTCTGTGTTTGGATCGTGATGATGTGCTCATTAACCGGATGAGGGATTCGCAGGTGATGGAGGAGAAGCGAAGAGGAAGAGGCCCTGGTGTAAGTGGTGACCAATATGGTCGTGCGTATGATGCGCCAGGTGATTTAATGAGCTTGGGGGTCGAGATGGACCCGGGTGTTCGTGAGAGGCCGTTGGTGAAGTGTGCGACAGGTCTGGTGTGCGAAAGAGGAGGTGTGCGAGAAAGTCCGACTCTGGGGTGTGTGAGGAAAAAGTGCGTGCCAAGGAGTGAGGGTGCTGGCGAGAGTGAGTCGGTCGTAGCGCGTGTGCGAGGGAGCACATGGAAGCGCGGTGTGGTAAGTGTTACAGAGGGTGTGACGGGAGAGTGTGCGCAAGGGTGTGCGCGAGAAAGGTGTGTGACGGACAGGTGCATGGGGAAAGAGTGCGCTGTCAAAGGCAAGGAAGAATGCACACCTGTGGTGAGTGTTACAGAGGGTGTGACGGGAGAGTGTGCGCAAGGGTGTGCGCGAGAGAGGTGTGTAACGGACAGGTGCATGAGGAAAGAGTGCGCTGTCGGGAGTAAGGGCGAGTGCGTTGTCAAGAGTGGTGGTGAGAGGAGTAAGAGTGACACGGAGCGTGAGTTGGTTGTGACAGGTGAGAAAGGAAGCACACCTGGAATGGTAGAGCGTGAGTGGGAATGCACGCTGGAGTTGGTGGTGAGGCACGTGGTTGGGTGTGCGAATGAGAGCACACCTGTGATTGTCACAGAGGAGGTGACCGAGGAGGGGGTGCGAAGAGGTGTGTTGGTGAGGTGTGCTACCAACAAATGTGTGCCAAAGTGTTCGGTGGTCAGGTGTGTGACCAAGTCTGTGAGTGGAATGAGAGTACCTGGGTGTGTAAGGAAAGGTACGAGGAGCATAGAAACGGCTGGAGGTGTGAGCAAGGAACGGGCTGCGGGGTGTAAGAATCCAGGTGAAGCATCGACGGTAACCAGGTTAGAGGTTAGGTCGACTTTTAGCCGAAGCGGGCCCTCGGTGCGTGCTGGGCCTCGCTTTGAACGGCCGCGTCCGTGCTCCACTAGGCGGAGCGGGCAGCCCGATAGAAAGGGTCGTCATGGCGACCACCTTTTGTTGAGGCAGTCCGGCAGGTCGAGATCGGGACATTGGATGGCTCCGTGCCGAGATGGTGCGTGGGATCTCGGCACGGGTAAGCCCCCGTCCCTGCACCGAATGCCGGACGCATCCAGCCGCTGGCACAGAACAACCCGCATTCATGGCTTGGCTTTGCGAAGCCGGGCTTTGGACAGGAATTGGCGCACCGAGAGGCATTAGTGAGTAGACTGGGTGATGAGGTTAGTGTTTTGGACCCAAAATTAGAGAAAAACAAAATTTGATGATTGGCAAGGGATTGGCAGTAGTGATTGGCAGATGATGGGCAGTGATTGGCAAATTTTTGATTTGTTGAAATTTGATGTGCAAAATTGGTAGTGAGCGATGGGCCCGGTGGGTAAGGGGGGGCATCCCTGCCACCCTTCCCATAGAGGGGGGCAAATGCGCACTAGATTATGGGGTGTATGGCAGTGAAAACTAGCCCGGGTGGGTTAGGTTATATTGTAGGGATCTAGGAGAGATTGACATTAGGTGACGTTAAGATTAGTTAGTGACTGATACCTGTAGTGGGGACGCAGGTAGAGTAGCGTGGATGATAATGACGTGGGAGCGCAATAGCTTAAAGGGACGACTGGGAAGCGCAAGTTTCAGAAGGGAGTAGTTAGCTGAGATGATGCTGTGTGTGTGAGAATTGAACAGGTGTGATTGCACAGGTGTGCAACTGGACAGGTGTGTGGAGCAGTGTGTGAGTAGTGAGTGTTGTGGATCAGCGCGAAGGCGCTTGGGGAGAGAAGGGTGCAGGTGGCACCAGGTGTGAGAGCACAGGTGTGCAGGTACAGGTGTGTGGAGAGAGTTGGAGTAAGTGGTACGGAGTGGTGTGCATGGTGCGAAGGTGTGGATGGGGGAAGAGTGGACCCCTTTCACGAGTACCCGGGGCGGGTAGTGTAAGTGTTAGGTAGAGGGTATAGGTAAATTGTGGTTGGATATTGGCATTTGTGGTGCGGTTGCAGAATGGTGTTGTGAATGGGTGCATTAGTGTTGTGGAAATGGCGGGGCGTGTAGCCTGTTAGTGTGTGTAGTTGGTTGGGCACTCCACCACTGTGAGGATGTCGGCCAGGTGAGGCCGCAGGTGGGCTCTGGGAGCCGGTAGAGTTGTGGATGGGGCCCGAGGATCCGGAGGACGGACCCGGGTAGCCCAGTGCCAGAGAGGGCACCGAGTGGGGAGAGCGCCAGAGGGCCTTCCCCAGGTAGTTAGGTTAGGGTGAGGAGCTAGGTAAGCTCGGGTGGCAACTGCAGTGGTGGAGGTGTGCAGGTGGGTAGACCCACTGGGAGAGGTACACGCCACAGCCCAGAAATTGTGCGAGGGCACCGGGAGATGAATCGGGGGAGTGAGACCCCAAATTGAAAAGCACCACAGTTTGGCCAATGGGAATTGGTTTTTAGAACCCATAGTGTAAGAGGGCCAATGGTTTGGCCGGAGAAAGACCCCGGGTAGTGTAAAGTTGTTAAAGTCATTTAGGAAATAGTTAGGATTGATGAACCTGTCGCACCATACGCAGCCACTTACCTGTGGTGATGATGATGACTCCACACCTGTGTTTTCTTTGTTTGTGTTGCAGAAGTAAGGATTGCTGTGAGGATTTGTGAGACGCATCACGACGTGGATGAGACATTGGGGTGATTCCATCTCTCCCTCCCTAGGAGGGACTGATGATGAATTGGTGATAGCAAATTATGATGTTGAGTTGGAGATGGCAAATTTTGATGAAAGTTGAAAATGGCAAATTTGATTGGTTAGGAGGGAGAGAAGACGAATTTGGTTTATGGGAGGAACGGGGAAGACAGTAGGGACGTTTGTTGATTGGTAAAGTAGATGTTTATGGGTAGTGTTGTGTTTTGTGGATACAGTAAGGGGTAAGGGAGGGGCCATGTAGGTTACCTGGTGGGGGTGGGGGGGCGTACGATAGGAACGTACCTGTCTCACCTGGTTCCCATGTGCCCCCAGTGTGCATCATCTTGTATTGCGTGCACTTTTGCGCCCTTACCACCTTACTCACTTGTCTTCTTCTTTTGTCTCCCACCTCCGAGGATCTGGCTTTGGGGTAGAGAGAGAGGAGAGAGAGGTGCTGGCTACGCAGTTGTGGGCCTGCACTTTCGCTGCTTGCTGCCTGGATCGATACACCATATGGACCGCAATGTTTGTGGCCACCCACCATGGACCGCAGCTCTTTTGCGGCCAAGCACCACCCGTGGATGGACCTATGGGTCAACGTGGCACCTATGCCAAACAGGTGAACCACTCTTAGTTGGCCCCTGACGGCCACAATAAAGAAATGGATGCGGTTGGCGCCTTTCTTTATTTTTGAAAGAAGTAAGAAGGCCAAGTGCACCACACGAAGGCAAGACCAGCGGCAGAACATCGGCCGGCTGCGACACCACACAATGATTTATAGACACTTTATTGGTGCACCGGATGGTGCTGACTGTACATGAGGGGGTGGTGCTTTTCGTGCTGGAAAAGGGTGCTCTGCACGTTATTAAAGGCCGTAGGCCACAGAGCACTCGTGGGTTGGTGTATCGATGCTGGCATGCGTGCTCTCTCTATGCATAACATCTGCATGTGTCCCTCCAAAAACAGGTCCTGGATCGTAGTGTAAATATCAGCGTAGTCTTGTAAATAATGCTCCCTACCGGCTGTATGTTTAGTTTGCGAATTCTTTCCGGATTCGGTTATCCTGTGGGTGTGTTTCTGAGAGGAGAAGGGTGCAACGTCGCAGGGGGACATATTTACTCATTTGTGAATATCTGTAAAACTGTCGCACTCAGGGTAGAGTTAATAGTAGTGGGAACTACATCTGAGTGCCACACTAAACTAGGTAAAAATTTATCGGGTCGGGACGCCCCGAGGGTAGAGAAGGGTGCAATGTTGCGAATATGGAATTTGGCCTCCATATCCGCTTGTAAATATTCCCCTATTTCCCCAATACTCCCCAACTATCCCCAATCCCCCATTCCCTAGTCCCATTGCCTGTAAATAACACTCTGTAGAACCGACCTTCCCCTTTTTCCCCCATTAAATGTCGTGCCCAGGTCCACCGCATCTCACGTAGACAACTTTCGGACATCTTGCTAGTTATTCTTAGTCTATGTCAGTTAAGGACTCGTTTCCATTAATTCTGACTCTTCGTTGCACCAGAATGTGATTATATGGCACCAGTAGTGAGTTTAGGACCTTCCCATACCTCCTCCCATCTTCTTCCCCAAACAACAACTACAAACAACAACTACAAACAACAACTACAACAACAACAACAACAACTACAACAACAACAACTACAACAACAACTACAACAACGGCGCGCGGGGGGAGTGTGCGTCCTCACACCGGCTCGGTTAGCCGCCATGACCATGCGCTCCACGGGGTTACCACGAAGGGGCTCCCTGTCAGCCCCCCGTCAAGGGCGGAGCCGGTAACCCCCCCCGCACGCACCCAATGAGAAGCAACGAGCCGATTCCATCTGGGGCGGAGCTAACGAGCCGAGGGCGTGTCACTCCCCGCCGGAGATACGCAGCCACTTGCCGGACGTGACGTCAGATGCGCCCCGAGCTTGAAGAGGAAGAACCAGTCGTGACCTCCGAGCGCTGTGACCTCCCTGCATCTACTGGACCGTACTGTACCCTGTCCTTGAGCCAAGAGTGCACCTTGAGCCATCGATACCCGCTTTCCTTGCCATCAATCCCCGTGTGAGTCAGCCTTTTGTCCCGTTTATCTGTCGTCTGTTGGGGTTAATATAAGTGTGTCTAAGTGCCTGTCTTTCTATGATGTCCCTCTTGTAGTTGTAATCTAACCTTCCGCCTTAATATAACCTCCTCCGGAGGTCTTGAGAACTGAACCCTTGGTGTCGTGTCATTTGAATCCAGCAGTTGTGTCCTTTTCCTTCATTGATCTAGCGTAGCGCGACTAGTCAACGTTCGAGCATAATCGGGTAAACTGTGCAGACGTGGTCATACCAAACCGCTCGGTAAACTAACATCCACCACCGCGTCTGTAACAATATATACTGTATATATATATATATATATATATATATATATATATATATATATATATATATATATATATATATATATATATATATATATATATATATATATGTACACACAGATTTAGTACATCCAAAACACTTGCAGGTATCAGTTTACATCCTCAACACGTTAACTAGATTTAGTACATCCTTAACATTTGCAGGTATCAGTTTACTTTTAAATTTTTTTAAACAGGTTGAGACTCATGGAAGAGCTGAAAATTTGTGGGTGTAGGGTCAACAGACAAACAGTGGGGAACAGATGAACAACTATCCAGATGTACTATATCAAGTGGGGGTACTGTCAAACCTCGACTCTGATTCTGCAACTGGACCAGACGGCATCAGCCCACGGGTCCTAAAATCCTGCTCTGCAGCTCTATCTCACCCTCTCTGTGTTCTTTTCACCCTATCTTTTGCTCAAGGTCATCTGCCATCAGCTTGGAAATCAGCAAACATGACCGCTTTACACAAAAAAGTGCAAAAACAGATTCTTGCAACTACAGACCAATCAGCCTGCTCCCAATCTATCTATAATTCCAGTAATCTCTGTCTGTACGTTTGTACGTTTGTACGTTTGTCTGTGACCGCTGTTTCTCGACAACCACGGGTCCGATATACTTTTAACTTGCCAGGTATATTGCTGGGGACCCGAGGATGTGCCTTTTCAAGGTTTCATATTAATCGGACAATTACTTACCGAGCTATGTCCAAAAAACGATTCAACCAATCAGAGAGCTTGCAGAGGGCTTTGCGAATGGACCAAACCATTCATGTAAATAGAGGGGGGGGTTCTGTGGTCGTTGCGAATGGACCAAACCATTCACATCGAATCATCGAATCACATCGAATGGACCAAACCGTTCGCTTTGGACCAAACCATTGCATGTAAATAGAGGGGGGGGGGGGGGGGGGGGTTCTGTGGTCGTTACTGCCACGTGGTTTCAAAGTTTTTTTTTGTTGTTGTTGTTTGCACGCATGTTTTTTTGCACCCACGTACGGGCACGCCCTAGGATGTTTACACACACACACCCCTACACAAATTTTTTTTTTTTTTTTTTTTTGGCAAGGAACGGGCACCCACGTACGGGCACGTCCTAGCTTATATATAGTACGGGCATGCCCTAGTTATCAGCAAAGTCATGGAATCCATCATTTCTTCGGATATCAAATCCTTCCTCTTCTCCAATGGCTTGATCTCTGATCATAAATTTGGTTTCAGACCAGGTCACTCTACTCTGGACATGCTGCTTCTGCTGTCTCAACAATGGATGGAGGTTTCTCCCTTGATATAATTTGCTTTCGATATGGTCTGGCACCCCGCTCTGCTCACGAAACTCTCCTCCTATGGTATCCATGGAAATCTCCACGCATGGCTTGCGGACTTCCTCTCTAGTCGTAGTCAACGTGTGGCCCTGAATGGATTTCTCCCCTTCCTGTTCAGGCTGGAGTTCCCAAGGCAGTGTTCTGGGCCCTGTACTTTTTCTGGTCTTCATCAATGATCTCTCCGACTTTCTGGAAAATCCTCTCTATCTCTTTGCTGATGACTCCACTCTCTGCTGCTCCATTCCTCATCCCTCATATCGGCAGTCTGCAGCCTCCTCACTCTCTGCAGACCTGGACAAAATCACAGACTGGGCAAACAAGTGGAACATGTCTTTCAATCCTGACAAATCTCACACTCTTACTTTGTCTCTCCGAAAAGACCGACTGGACAACCCTCCCATCTACTTTCTCAACAATCCTCTCCAAGAACTTCTGTCACTCAAGCTTTTGGATCTCACTATCTGCCATGATATTTCCTGGGAAAGCCACATTTCCCAGCTGGCCTCCAAAGCCAGTCGCCGACTGGGCATCCTCCATCGTGCAACGTCCTTCCTTGGCACACCTGAGCTCCTCACCACATACAAAGCTTTCATCCGCAGCTCAATGGAATATTGCTCTCCTCTCTGGGCTGGTGCTCCTGCCTCACACCTAGCTCGGCTTCACGCTGTTGAAACCAAAGCTTTCAGAATCATTAAAATCTCCCACGACGAAGCTGATTGTGAGGGCTTTTCACTCACTCGCCGCAGGCAGGTAGGTGGTCTTTCTGTCTTCTACCGACTCCTATCCGGCCTATCTCCCCCACCCCTTTCTGTGCTCTGTCCCCCAAATATTCCTACAGGTCGCACAAGATCTGCCAGCAACCCTCTTCTCGTGAAATTGCCAAATTCAAGACTCTCTGCTCACCCTCACTCTTTTATTCCTCTTTATTCCCGCTTTTGGAAAAAACTCCCTGACTCTCTTCAATCTCACTCCTCCCTCTAGGTCTTTAAAACAGCTGTTCACCACCATCTCTTATCTTCCCCCATCCAAAACCTTGATCTTTTCTACCCCCGTTAATTCACCCCAGATCCACTTTTTTGAAATAGCAACTTCTTTCCTGGAAGTCCTAGCAGTGCCCATGTGTATTATACCTCTCCCACTTCCCCCTCCCCTTCCCATGCATCCTCCCCCAAGCCCTCTCCCTCCCACAGATCTTCCATGTCCCTGTTATCTGCTGTTGTTCTTGTGTTCTGCCCTCTCTCCCCCATCTTGTCTCCCGCTTCCTTTATCATATGTTTTATGTGTCAGTTTTTTTTTTGTGATTAATGTTAGCTCTTACACGAGCCTCAATCTTGTATAAATAAATAAAATATTTGTTGAGAAAGTTGAAACTTGAGAAAGTGAAGTTGAGAAACAGGAACAAAGAGCGGCACTCAGTAGAGAGCATACCTCCACCTGGTTGGTCATATCACTCAATGGTGAAAAATCACTTTAAAAATTCTACTAGCTGGATCCGGATCCGGATCTTCACCAAATTTGAATCGATTCTTCCTTGTCACACACACAACCTGTCCAACAAATTTCGTCCAAATCCATCCATAACTTGTTGAGATATCCTGCTATGTATCGTTCGTTTTTGGTCCCATCTCCCAAAGGTGAAGAATCACATAAAAATTCTCGTGGCCGGATCCTAATCCGGATCTTCACCAAAATAGAATCATTTCGTCCTTGTCACATACGTTACATCGCTGCCAAATTTCGTCCGAATCCATCAGCAACTTTTGAGATATTTTGTTCACAAACAAACGGACAGACAAACGGATAGACAAACAGACAGGGGTGAAAACATAACCTCCATCCACCTTTGGTGGCGAAGGTAACACAAAAAAGGGCAAAGGTTACTGCAATAACAACTGTCTGCAGCTTTGAAGGACTGGAAACAGGAGCACAAAACTACAGACTCATGGAAAAAGTTCCGAATATGTGAAATTATAACTACCCGGTAATCGTAATTGTTAGGGCTAGTGTCATTCTGCTTTGGCAGACAGGTAGAGCACGGTGATCGACGTATGCTAACCGCAATGGGAAGCTGACGTTTCAGGTAACCTTGGATCGCGGAACCCTCTTTTGCTAGGAAGCATTCCAGGAAGTACAATGGTGGAGATCAAGCACTGAGTATCAAATATGGACTGCCTTCACCCCATCCCCAGTGAAATAGCTGCTAGTGTACATTTACCTAGAGCATTCGCCAGCACATTTACTGTCCTTGTGGATCATTCACCAGACATGGACCATTTACCTTCACCGTATGCCGGTCCCCTTACATTATGCTATATGCTGACCCGTAATGTATCAACATGAAAATAAGAATCCAATTTCTATGTCTCCTTACCAAGGTTTCCTCGAAGTCCTTCTTGTCATCGATGCCATCAACTTTGAAGGCCCCCGACTGGTTTAGGTAGGTGTAGTAGTCAGGCGAGGTGATTCCCAAGAAATCCCTTTGTTCTCCTTGTAATTCTATGAGCTACCCATGAAAGGAGAAGTGGGTTACGTAGGAAGAAAATTGTACTCATCTCACAACCAACTCGCACTTTACAAACGGCATCCAAAAACAGTCCTGGGATGAATGCGAACCAATGGCAGTAGTTAACGTTTTCCCCTATTATCACGTGGTACAGAGTATGAATTAACATCAGGGTGCCTCATGAACAGGCAGCAATCCTATCAGCGCACACTGCCTTATAATCAATGGGAGCGTATGCTGGATCAGCACGTTGTGCGTCCTTGGACAACTCCTCAGCATCTTCTCGACACACACCACTGTGTGTGCTACGGATTGAGGTGTTTTTTTTACTGGAGTGCAAATCCTGCCACCAACCTCCTTGAGAGAGGACCCTGGTACTCATCTCACCGACCTCGGAAGGATGACAGGCTAGGTCAACCCCACCAGGTATTAATTCAACAGCCGAACGGGATTCGAACTCAGGACCTTAGGCTCCCAAGTCCACCGCCCCCTAACCATTAGGACTATTCTGTTTAGAAGTTAGGTAAATCGTATTTACGTGAGAAATAAGCATTGCGCATGTGAGAAAATAGGGTTTTGTTCACTTCCCTCCTCCCCCTTCTCTATTTCCCTATTTTCCATGCACTTCTATCTCTCTATTTCTGTATTTCTCTGTCTCTTTATTTCTAACATTATCTTACACTTCACACCATTCTCTTGTATCCACTTCATTACATATTCGCAAACCATGACTTCGGGCTTGACGCTAGCTGCATTGGGGCGGAGGCCACGTTGACACGGTGTTTCAAGGGCGAAGATGCTGCAAGACGCTAGAACCACCCCCTAACTCCCTTCTTCCCCCATTGCATGATGCGAATTCAGCACAGCTGGGCCAATCAGGAGACAGCACAGGGGGCTCTTGTAGCTTGGAGGATGCACATGCCCACAGACTGGTGGAGGATAAAAGGGTGGACTTGACTCAGTCCATTCTCTCTCACAGCAAGGACCATTAGAGCAAGAAGTTTTTAGAGCCGTTCTCTCCCAAGATTTTCCCGCTCGCAGTTCGTGTCCTCAGAACATAGTTTTGCGCTTTTATTTGCACCTCATGCTTTCCTTTTTCACACTACACACATTTGCCCCACGGACATTTTCCTCTTCACACGTTTCTCCCTATTTGTTTTTCTCCATGGCGGCATTGACACAACATGGCCCGGCGCCTTCAGCAAAACAGCTAAGACAGCACCACCTCCGAACGCAAATCCCACAATATTTGAACGGAACGAGCTTTCCTCATGCTGCGCAACATCGTATAGGTCTGACGGGCTCCGGCACGGACCCCAGACCATTGGGGACATGAGGGGGGCACAAGAAGCGAGTTTGGATGCCAGGCCACTGTAAGGTCACTCCAACCAGAGCGACCACAGGTTCGCTGAGGGCACATCGGAGTCCACATTCTTTTCTTATCTTCCTCTGTGATCTCTACCCTCTACCCTCATCTCTGTGTCATTCCTCGGGCGTCTGGATCCAGTATTGTAGTTCATGGTAAGTGATTGTTTGCGAGTGCTCCAGGGCAGGTATGAATGCGTAAAGGTAAAGGTGAATGCATATGTGTCTCATCTGTGTTGAATTCCGTGCCGTTTGCATGTCATTTTCCCAACCATTTTTGATCTTTGAATTTTCCCACCATTTCCTCTCACCTGATCATCTCCCCATCATTTTCCGCTCTTTCGTTCCTTTGCTTGCGTGTAATAAATTCATGAAAGTGTTGAAACATGTCTTGATTTATCCTGCTTGTGGTTGATCCGAGATAGCGTTCTCGGGGGGCTATTGTTCCGAGACTCCAATTGTAATGGTAGCCAACGTTATATGGCACATGGCGTTGGTTTGCTTGGCCAAGTAATTAACCACCAAGTAGTTTCTGGCATGGTTTCCCGTTTACCATGCTTAATTCACTAGCACGGTAAATCGACTCTGGGCGTGGGGCTAGACGGAATCTCTAGACGATTATAGACGGCATCCATGGTCTCTCAGAACATGCTACCCTCTTGGAGTTATCCAGAAGCGGCGCCCGTAACAATATGTTCCAATAAGATTCCTAGTTGAGACAATGTCAAACTGATGTACTACACCTGATAGAAAATGTGAAAGTTTCTCTCATTGGGATTCTGGCTGACAACACGTGATTTCTCCAGCAGAAAGTTGGAGATCTTTCCACCATCGGGCTCACCCCCACGACTGAACTGAATCTCAAAGTACTTTCCCTGCAATCAAAAATAAGCATTACGTACAAAGATCATAAAGCAGGCAAACAGAAACCACATGGTTCCTGCCATGTGTAAGTGTAATATTTATAAGGAATGAAAATGATATGAGTCAATATTAACAAATGACAATTAATGTAAGAGAAAATTGGCCATACCTGCCCTCTCAATGCCTGCTTTTCAAAATTACCCAACTCACATACATTACCCAACTTCATCAAAAGATTAAGATTATTTCACATGCAACCTCCCACAATGAAGTGGAGTCTATGGACCTATCAATTACACATTGCAGACAAGTCAGTGATCTCCTGAGTTAAAGGATGTAGACCGCCTCCGTTACGGTCTTGCACACTCTGCTCTTTCTGTGCTCTGTTCCCCATCCTTGCCACCCCCCCCAAAAACAGGCTTCTGCATCAACCCTTTCCTGTGAAACACCCAAAATCCAAAATCACTGCTCTCCTCTACTCATTTGTTCCTCTTTCTTCCAGCCTGTGGAACCAACTTTAATATTCTCTTCAACCTCATTCTACCCTCCATGTCTTCAAGACAACTGCTCATCACCATCTCAGATTATCCCCCATACAAATTCATGAACTTTTCTACCCCAGTTGACCTTCACCAAACCCACATCTTCCCAAGTTTCCAATTTTTCCTTGCTGAGAATTTGCTCCTCCATCTTGTCCACCTCGTGTGCCCTTCCCTACCCCATAATTTTTCCCCACTTCCCTTATTTGTCCAAGTCTCCCTCTGTTTTGTCCCTCAACACTGCTGTTGGTATTTGCCCCTGCCCTCTCTTTCGACTGGTCCTTTTGTTCTGTTCCGTCCTGATATCTTGTCTGTTCTAGCTCCTCCATGAATGATCCTTGACTTTGTACATAAAAATAACAAAAACACATGACGTTTTCATGCTAAAATAGCTGTGTTTTTAATGACGTTATGAACTTTGACTTTTATGTTTCGTCCGGTGCACGATGTCTCTCTGGACAACTCACAAATCGACTCGAGTTATTGTTCCTGACAGTCTTGGCGTTTCCAAATGCCTCGAGCAGCGGGTTGGACAGCAAAATGATGTCTTTGACATGCTGCAGATGTGGTAAGGGAAAACATGTGCAGCATTGTGTGCCAATGCAAAGTTGTTAGAGACCACAATATCAATGGATTTGATGGTTCAAAGTAATAAAAAAATATATTCACTTCCGATGTGGTTCCATCATCAATGGGTTAATAATCAGCATCACATAAGTTCAATAACATATATTAGGCATTGTGGTTATGGATCTTCTACAATATGATAACACAGCATTGATAGACACAAAGGCAGATAATATGAATTGTATACCTGTTGAGAATTTAGCAATTTACCAATGACCTCACAGGCCTCCCTGCAATAAAAGGCTGAGTGGTCTTTGGAAAACAGGTACCTAGTTCAGTCGTGTCAGTTCCATGGTTAGCGGTGATTCAGGCAAATCAACATTGGTTTGTGAGAAGGGGGAAAAACAATTTATCCAAAAATATTTTTCATCAAAAACAATTTATCCAAAATAAAATACAATTTATACAATGGATCAGGCGTCTGAGCGATCGACAGATTTGGTAGAAATTTTGTGACGAATGAAACAAATGAAAAACAAAAATGAATGAATGAATGAATTAAAATGAAAAAAACAAAAATGAAAAACAAAAAACAAATGAAACAAAGGAAGAATGAAATGTGAGGAGTGTTACATATTTATGGGAATTACTATGCAGGTCTTTGCTTATCAATGTGTAGTCGATTAAGGGTTGTTGTGGTTGGAGGGTCAGGAGCCCTTCTGGAAAAAGAGACCGGAAACGGAACAAGAAAGACACGAGGAAGAGAAGCGACGAGGATTATTCTTCCTCGCCCCGCTCCGACGAAAGGTGGCATCGATCTTGAGCCGCGTGAAACAGTGGCGTTCCCAAGCCCGTCTGGCGAGAGGAGTTACCGGGACGTGTACATACCCGGTGGACACGTCAAGTTGCCGTGGGGCCGTGCACCGACCCAGCGTCTGGCACCGTTCGCGGCACCGTCTACAAAGACGCGTACGGGTCGCACGTTGAGGCCTAACACGCGTTGCAAGCGGCGTGTGGCTTTTGGCTTGCTTTACAGTACCCGCTTCGCGTGGCCACGAGGGGGCTGCAGCCGGGGTTCCCGGTACGATACATGCCCGGTGGAAACACGTCCACCCGGGGTTCGTTCAACCGCCCGAGTGCGGCGAAGCCGACCATCATCTTGGTCAGGAGGGGCCCAGAGACATTGTGAGGGACAGGGACCAAAGGGGGTCGTGAGTACCAAAGGGGACACTCATATATAAGATGGCCATCTTACTCGTCTAGGGGATTGATTGGGGATTGTGAATTGTTGATGGTGGATTGCTCGGGGAAAATCTCCGTGGTTGTATCATTGAAATTGTATGGTATCATTACCATTGAAATATATCATTGAACATCAGTTTTCTCTTGGGTGGAATTCATATGAATTGCGTGGCGAAAGCGCATATATAATACAACTTTCTGGCGAAGTTCCTCTCACGGTCCGGGGGTCACCGAGACCAGGTATTCACCGAGGGGACCACGTAACAGGAGTTTCTGACAAATTCGAAAATGAAGCATTTTAAAAAGGCAATATAAGCTCTTAGTGATTCTAATTATCAGGGGGTGGAGGGGCCTGAATTGTTATGACACATAACACATGTGTTATAACAATTTTATGAAGCATGTGTCAGTCTTGAGACAAGGAAGCACTCTCCCTAGCAGAAGCATATGCCGTTAGGTCAGACACATGAAGTCGGATTTGACAGCACACCCCAAAAAGGTGCGAATAGTACACAGGAGTGCATTCAAAACAATTAACAACAGCAATGAAACAATAACAGAAAAACAGCTAAATCAGGTGTGGAATTCTTAGCTTCGAATAACTTCAAACAAAGGAGGTAAAACTCAACGTTTCTGCAAGCTCAAACCCAGAACCAGAAGATCAATGCAAGTCTATGTTACGAGTACATAGTATACAGAGAGAAAATAAACAATATGTGTACTAATGAGAGACAGAGCCCACTCTCCAGACCTGCACTGATCAAAGGTCATTGTGCTATGATTAAGCAATTTTGGAAAGAAAAACCTAAAACAAAGAAGCTTGTAATCAAAAACTACATGTATGTAATCAACTGTTTTCTGCTATGAATGGATGAGTTGGTGTGTGTGTGTGTGTGAGGCATGTTTTTTGTGGTGTTCTACTGGGGCTTTCTGATGTGGAATGTGACACATAAAAATGATCGTGATGATCTCCTGAGTTGATTAGGCTAATTAACTACAAATAATCTGGAAGAATTCCCATGTTCTGAACGAGCACCATGTTAAGGTGTATCGGGCAGCTTAATAGGTCCTTCCATGGCATGCCATTCTCATTACAAAATAAATAACAAAAACAATGTTAACATTGTGACACAGCATATTGTAACGAATTTGAGAAAGTGTAAAGGATGTGAGAATTATGGTTTTGTTGTGTGTAACTGTCACCCTCCGTAATGTAAAGAAAGGTCGAAGCTCGTCCTCTTAGTTAATTCCATAAACCTACACACAGGGCACCATATATCCTTTTAAATAGTTAGTCCCATATTCTATGTAGGTTAAGGATGTGTTTCCCAATAGTTTGACTCTTCATTGCACCGAATTAAATAAGAGTAGGTCCCTCCGACGCCCCATGGCATCTTCCAAGTGCCAGGTTTGCCAGGTTTGCCAGGTTTGCCAGGTTTGCTGCAATTGACTTCTTTAGCCACTTTGCTGCATTTTCATCTCCCGTCCACTTTGCTGCATTTGACTCCATTACGCACGAGGTAACCACGAAGAAGAAAGGCGGGTCTCCACCTCGTCATAGAGGGGAGGAGTGAGTCAGCCCCGCTCATCCAACCCAGAACGAGGGGTTTGGCTTGAGAGGGCGGAGAGAGAACGATCGGGGAGGTTCGCAAAGGTTGAAGGGCGGGGCCTATATAACCCGCAGCGGGACGCTCCCCACGAGAGATGAGTTCTAAGTTCTGAGAGTTGCGCCAGAGATGGCAGATGAGTGGAGACGAGCCCTCGGAGAGAGAAGGGAGACGCGTCCTGAGGTGAGCCAGAGAAGCAGCTTTGGCTCCACCAGTAGTTTTGGCTCCAGAAGCAGCTTTGGCTCCACCAGCAGTTTTGGCTCCACCAGCAGTTTTGGCTCCACCAGCAGTTTGGCTCCACCAGCAGTTTTGGCTCCACCAGCAGTTTTGGCTCCACCAGCAGCTTTGGCTCCACAAGCAGCGTTGACTCCACCAGGCAGCTTCGACCCATTACCCCGTGGGAACCTGATTGCGGTGGCATCGGTGGCCGTCGAGGTCCAGCCCGACGTCCCGTGCGGGATCAAGCCCGAACCATCTGCCCCCAGCTGAACCTTCCCATTCCTCCTTCCAGTCATTCCTGCCTCCATTCCCCAGTCGTGTAAGTGTGATCGTAGTCTGTCTTTTGTCTTGTCCTGGGGTTTATTAATTAAGCTTGTATAGGTAAGCTAATGATTTCACTGTGTCTCCTGCTCCTTTCCATTTCCCTGTATATAACCTTGACTGCTCTCTTTGCTTTGGCTTGTGTAAATAATTAATAAATCCTGTTATTCCTCCGTACTTCTTCTTCTTCTTCATTCTCGTTCGGTCGCTTTAGTGGTTTCAATATTGAGTGTACGTGGCGCGATTCGGCCAACGTTCAGGATCGGGTTTAGTGAAGGCTAATGACTCGAACTTCGGGTTGCTAAAAACCGCTCGGCAACTAACTAGACCATCCAAACCGGGGTTCGAGCGGTACTTGTCTCCCTAGTCTGCGGAGGGACGGATAAAGGTATTCAGGATAAACCCTGGGCCCATAACCCTGATCCGTTCCATCCCACGGGATAGCGTTACAAGTGCCAGGAGCGGAGACGGTCAGCTTAACAAGACAAGGGGCTAACCACCCCTTGCTAAGAGGGAAGAGCCGTACTCCGTATCCGTAACAATATATTAATTAATACTGATAATAAGAACAATCATAATAGTAGTATAATTTGGAAATAATTATAATCATATAATCCCCGCACTGGTCCAAGCACATCTGGGAAAGGTGAAAGGCATCCCAATGCTCAAGCACAACAGTATGCTACAAGGTTTTGAAGACCAATACAAATTTGATCCAAAGAACCAACGGGCCGACTCGTTTCAAAAGAAAGAAACAAAAATGGAAATATTGAAACGAAAATTCAGGTCTAAAGAAGATAAGGGCCTAGAAAGAACTTGCACAGAAAATTTTAACCCGATTTGTGTTCCCTTCTGTGCCAATGGCTTGCAATGCTCGGACCTCAGTATAAAATTCCATTTACCTTGACGATTTTCCCATTGGCAACTATTATTATTTTAATATACGGAAAAGTGCACTGATGTCTTTGCAAGTCCAGGTCCTACATGTGATGAATGAACAAGCTTCTACATGAGCCTTGCATCATTGTTTCAACAACACTAAAAAAAAAAAGTTTGGGACTGCCAAAGCAAACTGTATACACACCTGCACCTTGGGGCCTCCACCAGAGACTTTGGAAACATAGCTCATGATGTACTTAGCAGCCACCGTCTTGCCCGCACCGCTCTCACCACTGCACAGCGCACATGTAAACAGGGATAAATCAGCAAATTCAGCAAAAAGGTGAGAGAAACTTGCTCTACAGTCACAAAGTGAGAATATTTAAATCTGCAGCTTCTTTCTCTTATCATGGAAACTCAAGTTCTGTATTTTTTCCACTGTTAGAACATTTCAACTACAGCTACATCTATTAATGGCACTGATTTTCCCACCTTGTGGGGTTGGCCGAGGAAGGTTATCGACCCAAATATTTGAAGAACCGATTTGCGATGTTATCAGGATTCAAAACTATCGGCTCCACAGCTCAAAGGCGAGTCAAATGCATAGCAATAGAGCATATCAAATAAATAGCAATTAAAAGGGGATGTACATCAATAATAGCAAACATTTTGGCTTATTATATAATCATCATCATGGAAATATATATTTATCAAAGACCCTTGGTTTTTCCATTGCTACATTAACAAAACAATCGGCGAATTTGGTCTACTTTCTTGTCTTTACAATATCTGATGATGTAGGTGAGCAGAGCGGGGTGCCAAACCGTATCGAAGGCACGTTATATGTCAAGGGAGACAGCTCTGATTTCCTGTTTGACATTGAGGACCTCCATCCATTGTTGAGATAGCAGAAGCAACATGTCCAGAGTAGAGTGACCTGGTCTGAAACCAAATTGATGATCAGAGATCAAGCCATTGGAGAAAAGGAAGGATTTGATATCCGAAGCAATGATGGATTCCATGACTTTGCTGATAATTGAGAGAAGGCTCATTGGTCTGTAGTTGCAAGGATCTGTTTTTGCACCTTTCTTGTGTAAAGCGGTAATGTTGGCTGATTTCCAAGCTGATGGCAGATTACCTTGAGCAAAAGAGAGGGTGAAGAGAACAAAGAGAGGGTGTGAGAGAGCGGCAGAGCAGGATTTTAGGACCCGTGGGCTGATGCTGTCTGGTCCAGTTGCAGAATCAGAGTCGAGGATTGACAGAAACTTCTCCACCTTGTCAGGAGGAAAGTACACAGAGTCCAGGAGCAGCTGGGTACGGTGGGTACAGAGAGGGACGGGTTTGGGACACAAGATTTGAGGCAAACACAGAGTTGAGGCATTCGGATTTTTCACGTGCGGAGTCAGCTGTGTAGCCGTTTGAGGTAAGGGAGGGGATGGAAGGGGAACAAACACCAGAAACAGATTTGACCAGACACCACCAGGATTTGGAAGAGGGAGACAGGTTTGAGAGTTCAGTCTTGAGAGTAGAGATGTATTGTTTCCTGGCTCTCCTGAGAGTGGACACACACTTGTTCCGGGCCTTGTAAAAGAAATGAGATTTCCTTCCGTTGGATTTGCCTTCCAGGTGGCGAAGGCAAGTTGTATCAGGGCAACTGCCTCACCACAAGATTCCGTGTACCATGGGCGGGAGGAAGAGTATGACAACTGAAGACGAGATGGGATAAATCTGTGCATGAGAGAGAGCAATTTACTTTGGAAGAATTCCCAGGATGAGTTGATGTCAGAGGCAGGAGAGATGGCAGACCAGTCCAGATGATTGATGGCTGCTTGAAGACCATGCCAGTTGGCCTGAGTGAAATGCCAGACTTGTCAACGCTGAGGAGGCTCTCTGAGAATGGCCAGAGAGATAATTTAAAGCATGACAGATTTTAAACAAATAATTTTAAATTTAATCTGACAGATAATTTAAAGCCTGACAGATGGCCAGAAAGATTTTTACCTGACAAAGTTAAATTAAAAAAACCAACACCAGAATGAGAATCCCAGCCTTGCTTAAATAAATGCATATATACACTTTGTTATAAAATCACAAGATGTGGTAACTTTTGTCAGATTTCACTTCAGATTTGGAGATTATTTCGTCTACAGCATCCACTTCTCATATCCGAATCCAGATGTTGATGACATGCTTCAAATGTCATGATAATTTTTTTTTTTTTTTTTTTTTTGTATACAAGATCGAGGCTCGTGAAAGAGCGAACATTAATCACACAGAAAGACAAACAGACACATAAAACAAATAACATCGGGAGCGGTAGACAAGATGGGGAGAGAGGGGGAAGGACACAAACACAACATTTGAGAGCAGGGACCGAGAGACATGGAGACATCGAGAGAACTGTGGGAGGGAGAGGGCTTTGGGGGGGAGGCATGGGAAGGGGGGGGGGGGGGGTGGGAGAGGTATAAAACATATGGACTTCCAGGAAAGAAGTTGGAATTTCAAACAAGGTGGATCTGGGGTGAATTAGTGGGGGTAGAAAAGATCAAAGTTTTGGATGGGGGAAGATAAGAGATGGTGGTGAACAGCTGTTTTAAAGACCTGGAGGGAGGAGTGTGATTGAAGTGAGTGTGGGAGTTTGTTCCAGAGGCGGAAGAAAAGAGGAATGAAAGAGTGAAGGTGAGCAGAGAGCCGAGATTTCGGCAGTTTAACCATCAGAGGGTGGCTGGCAGATCTTGTGCGACCTGAAGGAATATTTGGGGGACAGAGCACAGAGAGAGAGCTGGGAGAGCAAGGCCGGAGAGGAGTCGGTAGAAGAGAGAAAGACCACCTACCTGCCTGCGGTGAGTGAGTGAAAGGCCCTCAGAGATAGCTTCATCGCGGGAGATTCCAATGATTCTGAAAGCTTTGGATTCAACAGCGTGAAGCCGAGCCAGGTGTGAGGCAGGAGCACCAGCCCATAGGGAAAACAGTATTCCATTGAGCTGCGGATGAAAGCCTTGTATGTGGTGAGGAGCTCAGGTGTGCCTAGGAAGGACTTCACATGACGGAGGATGCCCAGTCGGCGACTGGCTTTGGAGGCCAGCTTGGAAATGTGGTTTTCCCAAGAAAGATCATGGCAGATAGTGAGACCCAAAAGCTTGAGCGACAGAACTTCTTGGAGAGGATTGTTGAGAAAGTAGATGGGAGGGTTGTCCAGTCGATCTTTTCAGAGAGACATAGTAAGAGTGTGAGATTTGTCAGGATTGAAAGACATGTTCCACTTGTTTGACCAGTCTGTGATTTTGTCCAGGTCTTCAGAGAGTGAGGAGGCTGCAGACTGCCGATCTGAGGGAAGAGGAATGGAGCGGCAGAGAGTGGAGTCATCAGCAAAGAGATAGAGAGGATTTTCCAGAGAGTCGGAGAGATCATTGATGAAGACCAGAAAAAGCACAGGGCCCAGCACACTGCCTTGGGGAACTCCAGCCTGAACAGGAAGGGGAGATGAGAGAAATCCATTCAGGGCCACACGTTGACTACGACCAGAGAGGAAGTCCGCAAGTCATGCATGGAGATTTCCATGGATACCATAGGAGGAGAGTTTGGTGAGCAGAGCTGGGTGCCAGACCGTATCGAAGGCACGTGATATGTCAAGGGAGACAGCTCTGATTTCCTGTTTGGCATTGAGGACCTCCATCCATTGTTGAGACAGCAGAAGCAGCATGTCCAGAGTAGAGTGACCTGGTCTGAAACCAATTGATCATGTTTACAAGGCAAGGCACGTTTGTGTAGACCGAAACAAAATGGCGGCTTAATAACCCAGCGAGGTGCAGTGGGATGACCAAGATGGCGGGCCGTCATATTGGTACACCACCATATCGGGTTTTTTTTCTCATGAGCACCTCGTTAAAGGATGTTATAACACACCCAAACACACAGTTTTCATACTTGCAATCTGTTGGAGGTCCAGGTGTATGCATGAATAGTTTGGGGCCACTAGGTTTCACGGTTTTGGAATTATGGAGGAGACAGATGGACAGACGGACAGATGGACATTGCCTTTTATTATGTGTATATATATATATATATATATATATATATATATATATATATACACATATTGTCGTGTCCACCCTGTAGTGAAGACCTCAGGGCGACAGATGACCAAACAAGCTTTAACTCCAAAGCATATACCCAACTATGGCGGTACCTTGTGCATGCGCGGGGGGCAGTGGAGGGCAGCAAGGTCCTTACCTGAATGGACGGACGTGGCATGGGGGTTATCCAATCCCCACAACAAATAAACATACAAGACAGGCCAATCAGCAATACAACAATTAAAATGAAACAAATAATGGTTTAATAAAAAATAAATGCAGGACAATAAAAAAGTAACACTCAATTCCTAAATGAGGGACCCTTCCCTCAGACACAATTACAACACAAGGGGATAATAAATGAAAAAGAATGCGTTGTGTAGTGTGGTGCATTGGCTGATACTCCGCCTGGCGTCCTCGACCGTCCGGGGCGTCACAGTTCTCACGTCCCTGCGTGGGAAAACATGCGTTGGTGCGAAGTCGCGTTCACCGCCAGCTGCTGACCCGTGAAGCGGCAGCAAAACTCCTTCCTCCTCCGCTCATTCCATGCTCCACAAAGCTCTGCTGTTTCTCAAGTGCACACAGCACGAAGAGTAGCCATCACGAAGCCAGCACCAAGGAGAGTGTATCAACTGTGACCGCTCGCGATGAAGGTCAGACCAAGAGAGAGACAGGAATGCATTGCTCACAAAGAAACCCAGCGCAAGAGAGACAAAGCAACTCAAACCGCCGGCCACAAACGCCAGAACAGACTGAGAGAGGGAAGTTTGTCCGCTCGCAATGAAACCCCAGGACTGAGAGAGGGAAAATGGCGGGACGTGTCCCTTTTTGCTCTGATGCTAGAATGTTCTCTCTGAGGTCACCTGCGCTCCAATCAACGAGCGCTGTCGAATTGTCCCAAACCGATCGTCCTTCGGGGCGTGGCCTCATGGCCAGACTGGGTGCCCATCGAGAATATTCGAGCTGGGTGGTGTCAGTAGTAGTGTCCGGATATCGTCGGCGATCACGTTATTTAATTTAGGCGCTGGTCGCTTGGCTGGTGATGTAAGTGTGATAAGAACAAAGGAAAAACTACAGAGGCATGTACACACAGGAAATCTACCCTTATACCCTAACTAATTATCATATCTCCACCCCTCGCCATGGAGACATAACGCTTACACAGACATCCGGGCCTGACTTAATTACAGGAAGGTTTCTTCTTCGCGACATTCGGAGTACACTACCCGATACAATCCTACCTGGGCTATGGTATTTAATTACTTACCCCCACAAACGTAACAATATATATATATATATATATATATATATATATATATATATATATATATATATATATATATATATATATATATATATATATACATATATATATTGTTGCGAATATGGAATTTGGCCTCCATATCCGCTTGTAAATATTCCCCTATTTCCCCAATACTCCCCAACTATCCCCAATCCCCCATTCCCTAGTCCCATTGTCTGTAAACAACAATCAGTAGAGCCGACCTTCCCCTTTTTCCCCCATTAAATGTCGTGCCCAGGTCCACCGCATCACACGTAGACAACTTTCGGACATCTTGCTAGTTATTCTTAGTCTATGTCAGTTAAGGACTCCTTTCCATTAATTCTGACTCTTCGTTGCACCAGAATGTGATTATATGGCACCAGTAGTGAGTTTAGGACCTTTCCCATACCTCCTTCCATCTTCTTCCCCAAACAACAACTACAACTACAACTACAACTACAACTACAACAACAATTACAACAACAACGACGCTGCGCAGGGGAGTGTGCGTCCTCACACCGGCTCGGTTAGCCGCCATTGACAAAGCGCTCCGGTCTCCGGACCATGCGCTCCACGGGGTTACCACGAAGGGGCTGGCTGTCAGCTCCTCGTCAAGGGCGGAGCCTGGTAAACCCCCCGCACGCACCCAATGAGAAGCAACGTGCCGATTCCACGAGGCGGAGCTAACGAGCCGAGGGCGTGTCACTCCCCGCCGGATATACGAAGCGACTCCCCGGATGTGACGTCAGATGCGCCCCCAGCCTGGAGAGAGAAGTTGCCACGTACGAGCGCTGAATACCTCCCCGCATCTCTGGACCGGACCGAGTCGATTCTGACCTTTGAGCCCAGGTGCACCTGGAGCCATCGCTACCTGCCTTTCCTAGCCATCCATCCCCGTGTGAGTCAGCCTTTTGTCCCGTTTATCTGTCGTCTGTTGGGGTTAATATAAGATTGTGTCTAAGTGCTTGTCTTTCTATGCTGTACCTCTCGTCCTTGTAATCTAACCTTCCGCCTTAATATAACCTCCTCCGGAGGTCTTGAGAACTGAACCCTGGTGTCGTGTCATTTGAATCCCAGCTGTGTGTCTTTTCCTTCATTGACCTAGCGTAGCGCGATTAGTCAACGTTCGGGTATAATCGGGTAACTTGTGCAGACGTGGTCATACCAAAACCGCTCGGTAAATAACATCTAAGCCACGTCTGTAACAATTGGTGTCGAGGAGTGGAATTCGAACCCGGGACTAAATTTATTAGGCCCAAATTTGTAACAATTAGAATCGATTCGGAGCGCGTTTCCCGCGCAAAATTATAACGGCGAAATTTGATTTTGTTATACGAAAATAAAAACCCGAATTTTGAAAGTCGCGCTATGGCGGATCAAGACAGCTGGGGTCCGGTAGGGGAGAGTGAGGCAGGGTCGGTCCAGGACCAAATTGAGGGACGGGAGGAGAGCGAAGCAGTGAGGGCGGCAGGGTCGCAAAATAGCGTTGTCATGCACGAGGTGGCCACGGCGTCCACGCCCGCGACCGTAGTGGCGCCACCGGTGGATTTGAACTTGTTTTTCATACAAATGAAGGCCCTTATGGCCCAGAATAGGGAGGAAATGAGGGCTCAGAGTGAGCAAATGAGGGCTCAGAGTGAGCGATTGGAGGGCCAATTGGGGGTAATGGGAAACGAAATGGGGGTAATGAGGGACGAAGCGAGGGGTACCGGTGAGGGGTTAGACAACGGGATAAAAGAAGTGAAAAATGGGTTAATGGGGGTAGAAAACAGAATGGCCGCTCAAGAGAATCAAATGGAAGGGATGCAAAAGGGGTTAGAGGGGGTAGAAAATAGAATGGCTGCCCAGGAGAATCAGATAGAGGGAGTGAAAATTGGGTTAGAGGGGTTAGAAAACAGTATGGAAGGCAAATTGAGGGACATGAGGGACCAAGCGGAAAGGGAAGTTAACCAAATGGGGCAGCAGATAGAGGGGGTCAGAATGGGGGTAGAAACTAAACTGGATGCTCACAGGGAGGAAATGGAGCAGATGAGGGTGGCATCTGGGCAGGAGATGCAAGTGATGGGAGAGGAGATCAGAAGAGGTGTGAGTGAGGAGGTCGGAGGAGTGCGCGAGGAGGTGAGGCACTGTAGGGAGCACATGGAGAAGGAGGTGAGAAAGGGGACTGTAAAGTTACAAGGGGGCATAGAGGACCTGACGCAGGAGGTGGAGCAGCTGACGGTGGGACAGACGGAGTTAGTGGAGCAGGTTCAAAGGAACACTGCGGTATTAGGAGGTTTAAAAGCGACACAAAACGACATAAAAAACGACTTGATAGCGACAAAGAGGGAATGTCAGATGGTACGTGAGGGACTGACAACGAGGCTGGACGAGGTGATAGAGGTTATGGAGACGAAGGACCGGCAGGTGAGGACGCACATGGAAACGGTCAAGGTAGCCTTAGAGGATGAGCTTGAGGAGACGTACCGGGGAATAAAAGAGGTGAAGCACAAATTAGAAGAAGTGGAAGAAGGGATGAGCGAAATTAAGAAGCGACGGAGAGGGGATAAGAAAGAGATAAAAGAGGAGATAAAAGAATTGGTCCAAAGTCTGTGTTTGGATCGTGATGATGTGCTCATTAACCGGATGAGGGATTCGCAGGTGATGGAGGAGAAGCGAAGAGGAAGAGGACCCGGTGTAAGTGGTGACCAATATGGTCGTGCGTATGATGCGCCAGGGGATTTAAGGAGCTTGGGGGTCGAGATGGACCCGGGTGTTCGTGAGAGGCCGTTGGTGAAGTGTGCGACAGGTCTGGTGTGCGAAAGAGGAGGTGTGCGAGAAAGTCCGACTCTGGGGTGTGTGAGGAAAAAGTGCGTGCCAAGGAGTGAGTGTGCTGGCGAGAGTGAGTCGGTCGTAGCGCGTGTGCGAGGGAGCACGTGGAAGCGCGGTGTGGTGAGTGTTACAGAGGGTGTGACGGGAGAGTGTGCACAAGAGTGTGCGCGAGGAAGGTGTGTGACGGACAGGTGCATGGGGAAAGAGTGCGCTGTCAAAGGCAAGGAAGAATGCGCACCTGTGGGGAGTGTTACAGAGGGTGTAACGGGAGAGTGTGCGCGAGAAAGGTGTGTGACGGACAGGTGCATGAGGAAAGAGTGCGCTGTCAAGAGTAAGGGTGAGTGCGCTGTCAAGAATGGAGGTGAGAGTAGTGAGAGTGAAACGGAGCGTGAGTTGGTTGTGACAGGTGAGCGAGGATGTACACCTGGGATGGAAGGATGCACACCTGGAATGGTAGAGCGTGAGTGGGAATGCACGCTGGAGTTGGTGGTGAGGCACGTGGTTGGGTGTGCGAATGAGAGCACCCCTGTGATTGTCACAGAGGAGGTGACAGAGGAGGGGGCGCGAAGAGGTGTATTGGTGAGGTGTGCGAGCAACGAATGTGTGCCAAAGTGTTCGGTGGTCAGGTGTGTGACCAAGGCTGTGAGTGGAATGGGTGTACCTGGGTGTGTAAGGAAAGGTACGAGGAGCATGGGCACGGCTGGATGTGTGAGCAAGGAACGGGCTGCGGGGTGTAAGCGTCCAGGTGAAGCATCGACGTTAGACGGGGTAGAGTTTAGAACGACTTATAGCCGAATCGGGCCCTCGGTGCGTGCTGGGCCTCGCTTTGAACGGCCGCGTCCGTGCTCCACTAGGCGGAGCGGTCAGCCCGATAGAAAGGGTCGTCATGGCGACCACTTTTTGGTGAGGCATTCCGGCAGGCCGAGATCGAGCCATGGGATGGCTCCGTGCCGAGATGGTGCGTGGGATCTCGGCCCGGGTAAACCTCCTTCCCTGCACCGAATGCGGGATGTATCCAGCCGCTGGCACAAAACAACCCGCATTCATGGCTTGGCTTTACGAAGCCTGGCTTTGGACAGGAATTGGCGCACCGAGAGGCATTATTGAGTAGACTGGGTGATGAGGTTAGTGTTTTGGACCCAAAATTGGAGAAAAACAAAATTTGATGATTAGCAAAGGATTGGCAGTAGTGATTGGCAGATGATGGGCAGTGAGTGGCAAATTTTTAATTTGTTGAAATTTGATGTGCAAAATTGGTAGTGAGAGACCCCCGATGTGGTGGGATGGCAAATCCACCATCCTTCCCATGTGGGGGCAAAGGAGCAATAGCTTATGGGGTGTATGGCAGTGAAAACTAGCCCGGGTGGGTTAGGTTATATTGTAGGGATCTAGCGGAGATGACATTAGGTGACGTTAAGTTTAGATAGTGACTGATACCTGTAGTGGGGACGCAGGTAGATTAGTGTGGATGATAATGACGTGGGAGCGCAATAGTTTAAAGGGACGACTGGGAAGCGCAAGTTTCAGAAGGGAGTAGTTAGCTGAGATGATGCCGTGTGTGTGAGAATTGAACAGGTGTGATTGCACAGGTGTGCAACTGGACAGGTGTGTGGAGCAGTGTGTGAGTAATGAGTGTTGTGGATCAGCGCGAATGCGCTTGGGGAGAGAAGGGTGCAGGTGGCACCAGGTGTGAGAGCACAGGTGTGCCAGTACAGGTGTGTGGAGAGAGTTGGAGTAAGTGGTACGGAGTGGTGTGCATGGTGCGAAGGTGTGGATGGGGGAAGAGTGGACCCCTTTCACGAGTACCCGGGGCGGGTAGTGTAAGTGTTAGGTAGAGGGTGTAGGTAAATTGTGGTTGGATATTGGCATTTGTGGTGCGGTTGCAGAATGGTGTTGTGAATGGGTGCATTAGTGTTGTGGAAATGGCTGGGCGTGTAGCCTGTTAGTGTGTGTAGTTGGTTGGGCACTCCACCACTGTGAGGATGTCGGCCAGGTGAGGCCGCAGGTGGGCTCTGGGAGCCGGTAGAGTTGTGGATGGGGCCCGAGGATCCGGAGGACGGACCCGGGTAGCCCAGTGCCAGAGAGGGCACCGAGTGGGGAGAGAGCCAGAGGGCCTTCCCCAGGTAGTTAGGTTAGGGTGAGGAGCAGGTAAGCTCGGAGGCAACTGCAGTGGTGGAGGTGTGCAGGTGGGTAGACCCACTGGGAGAGGTACACGCCACAGCCCAGAAATTGTGCGAGGGCACCGGGAGATGAATCGGGGGAGTGAGACCCCAAATTGAAAAGCACCACAGTTGGCCAATGGGAATTGGTTTTTAGAACCCATAGTGTAAGAGGGCCAATGGTTTGGCCGGAGAAAGACCCCGGGTAGTGTAAAGTTGTTAAAGTCATTTAGGAAATAGTTAGGATTGATGAACCTGTCGCACCATACGCAGCCACTTACCTGTGGTGATGATGATGACTTCACACCTGTGTTTTCTTTGTTTTGTTGCAGGAAATGAAATTGCTGTTGGATTTGTGAGACGCATCACGACGTGGATGAGACATTGGGGTGATTCCATCTCTCCCTCCCTAGGAGGGACTGATGATGAATTGGTAATGGCAAATTTTGATGTTGAGTTGAAAATGGCAAATTTTGATGAGAGTTGAAAATGGCAAATTTGATTGGTTAGGAGGGAGAGAAGACGAATTTGGTTTATGGGAGGAACGGGGAAGACAGTAGGGATGTTTGTTGATTTGTAAAGTAGATGTTTATGGGTAGTGTTGTGTTTTGTGGATACAGTAAGGGGTAAGGGAGGGGCCATGTAGGTTACCTGGTGGGGGGGGGGGGAGCGTACGGTAGGAACGTACCTGTCTCACCTGGTTCCCATGTGCCCCCAGTGTGCATTACCTTGCATTGCGTGCACTTTTGCGCCCTTACCACCTTACTCACTTGTCTGCTTCTTTTGTCTCCCACCTCCGAGGATCTGGCTTTGGGGTAGAGAGAGAGGAGAGAGAGGTGCTGGCTTCGCAGTTGTGGGCCTGCACTTTCGCTGTTTGCTGCTTGGATCGATACACCATATGGACCGCAATGTTTGTGGCCACCCACAATGGACCGCAGCTCTTTTGCGGCCAAGCACCACCCGTGGAAGGACCTATGGGTCAACGTGGCACCTATGCCAAACAGGTGAACCACTTTTAGTTGACACCACTGAAGGCCACAATATAGAAATGGACGCGGTTGGCGCCTTTCTTTATTTTTTTGAAAGAGGCAAGAAGGCCAAGTGCACCACACGAAGGCAAGACCAGCGGCAGAACATCGGCCGGCTGCGACACCACACAATGATTTATAGACACTTTATTGGTGCACCGGATGGTGCTCACTGTGTGATGGGGTGGTGCTTGATGCTTGGAAGGGGTGCTCTGCACATTATTAAAGGCCGTAGGCCACAGAGCACTCGTGGGTTGGTGTATCGATGCTAGCATGCGTGCTCTCTCTATGCATAACATCTGAATGTGTTCCTCCAAAAACAGGTCCTGGATCGTAGTATAAATATCAGCGTATAGTCTAGTAGGAAGACTAGGTCCCCCTGCACCCCCCGGAGATATACTTCTAATCAGTGTTTCTAGATTGGAAAAAATGTGTAGAAAATGACTAGCTATGGCCCCAAGCTGAAAAAATGTCCCACATACCATTTTTATGCAAATTACTGCTGCCATTATCAAAAAAACGATTTTTGACATATCTCAGCCAATATTGCAGATAATTGAAAAATGAAGGTGTCTAGACCCATGTTTTGAAGGGCATAGATCATGATAGAACTATTCATAACATGATTACATGTGTCTATGGTATACTAGTATGCATATTAATGCTGTAATTACAAAATAATCAGTTTTACAAATGATAAGGATACGTTAATACTGCAGATAACTTAACATGGTACATAAGGGGTCTAAACCCAGGTATTTTCAAGGTTAAATGTCAACAAGATGCTCCTGAGTCTTGCATAGGGGCGGGACATTGGCAGTAACATTGGTACCACTCAACTTTTCTTCCCACCATTGACTTTGTATTGCGAGAGATTTTCACTTGCTTATTTAAAGGTTTCTCACCCAGCCCACGTAAAATCTACCAACTCCTGCTGTTAACTCCCAAACATATTTTTTTATGTTATCCAATCACAGTGCAGAAATGACAGACTAGAGATCCAAATTAGTGCTGCTATAGCTGCCATTTTACATTTCCATCCATGTAACATGCGCGCTCGCGCGCTCGTATCAATTGGTAATGTCGCGCGCTCGTATCAATTGGTAACGTTGATGTTATTGAATACCTCAGTTGAAAGTTCAGTCTTCCATTCCATCTGTGTGTTGTTCTTGGTATTCATCCTCCAATCTAGCCAGGTAAGATGCTAACTATAATGTTACTCACACTCTTGACTTCAGTTTCTGCATGAAATCATAAACAGGCAGAATAACAGCTGAGCCAGCTAGCACCATGTTAGCTAACGTTAAAGCTAGCCTCATCTATGTACAGTATGTTCCTAATGTCGGTGTAACTTAAACTTTTGTTAATGCCAAACATGAGACATATCTGTTGACTTCTGTATATGAATTGAACCAGAAAGAGGCACGACAGCTGAGCTAGCTACAGTAACTTAGCACAATGTTTCATTGGCCTAGATAGCTAACGTTAGTGTGGAAGAATTTAGATGTTTTAGCTATTAGCACTTTTGATGCCACTAAACATGGTTTAGTCAGCTAAAAAGTACCCTAGTGTAGAACATGACTCAGAACCTCTGTTACCTCACTGAAAACTCAGAGCCTCCTTTCACAGGCACTTTTAACATCATTCGTGATTTCTTATTTGTCATTTAACAGTGATGGTAGACATCGACAGCAAGCATGCCCAAAAGAAAACGGAGTGTAGAACCTGCAGCCCAAAGCTCTCCTCCTACATGCATCCTTCATGTACCATCCATGTCTGATCATGGGGATTTCACGCCCCTCCGTAAAATTAAAGGATCTGCTTCAGAAAAACTGCAACTGCTTCAAAAGATCCGGGATAGACGTCTCAACCAACCGCATGACTCCCCATGTCGTATGCAATCAGTATGTGATCAGATCCCGGCAACTCTTCCTGATGACCTAGAAAGAGTAGGATATCACAGCAAGTGTTATAAGCACTTTGTCCGCCACTTTCATCGTCTGGGAGATGATACAGAACCAGGGCCATCAACCTCATCATGGCATCACTCTCCTCGTAAACCAGGAGGTTCTGCTGAACCCATCTTCCCGCCAGAGTGTATATTTTGTGAGAAAGTTGAGACCAAAGATGCTCATCGCAATACTGAGAGGCCTACAACCTTCCCATCCTTTAAAAACAAAGAAAATGCATGGGAGCAAATCGAAACACGGGCTGAGAAAATGGGTCTCTATCGACTCCATCGAAAGGTGAAAAACAAAGACCTCTTTGCATGTGAGGCCAAACACCATCCGTCATGTTTTAAAGCTTTCCGCACAGCATTCTACAACTATGAGCGTGCGATTCACAGAGCCGAAGCACCAAAGGAGCAGGCTTGCATGTCAGCCGCCCATGAAAAGGCATTCAACTCAGTACTGGAACACATTCAAACCCAGGTCATCCAGCAGAATAAAGTTCTACAGCTTTCTTCCTTGCGCTTGCTCTATGTCGAGGAACTGAAACTGAATGGATATGAGAACTCAAATTATCGGTCAGAGAAACTACTGAAACGCCTACAGAATGACCCAATCAAGGAGCATATCCACTTCACGAAGGTTGATCATGACAAATGTGATGTCATTTCTTTCTGGCTTGTGCACAGCTCAAACATAACAGTTTCCAATGCTCTCGCACGAGCATTCACACTCGGAAGCACAAACAAGAACCAAAATGTTGCCCTCCAACTTCGCCAGGGTATTCTACAGGCTTTCAGAGAGTGTAAAGACCAACCATGGCCACCAACAGCTGAAGACATGGAGCTCAATCCTGAAGACATCCTACCTCCAGACCTTGTCCGCTTTCTCAGCGTGCTAATGACTGGCAAGGAGGGCATCGAGACAGAAAAGGTGAAGCGTCTGGTCTTCTCCATTGGACAAGATCTGTGCCGTGCAGTGTCAGATGGAAAATGGAAGTTACCAAAGCACATTCTCCTCTGTGTGACTGTAAGGCACCTGTTCCGAAGCAAACAGCTCACCACAATACTACACAGGCTTGGACACTCTGAGAGCTACGATTTCGCCTTGGAGTTGGAAACTGCTCTCGCCAAGGTCCTGGATGAAGTCTCAACTTATCGTACACCACAAATTGTGACAGGAGAGGGCAACCTTGTATTCCACTGTGAGTGGGACAACTTGAATAAAACCACTACCAGTGTGCACGGCAGCAACATTGTAAACAGTGCTGGAGGAATCATGGTGCAGGAGGTCAAGCCCGGGTTCGAGAGCAGCAAGGACCGAATGCTACCTACCATCAATAGGTCACAACAGCGTAGCCTGAAGGTCGACACACCAAAAACTCTCCCACCCTTGCACTTTACTCGCGTTGGCCCGAAGTTCCCTGAAGGCTCATCATTCACACCGCCAGCAGAGAATGACACAGTCTATGCCACTACGATGCAAGAGTACTACATCTGGCTCTTCATCAGATACATCGGAAGCTGTGGCCTGCAGCCTGTGCCTGGGCTAGGGGGTTTCACCTCTGCAACTGGTTCTCCCCCACCCAGCAAATCAACAGTCGACTACTGCACGCCTATCCACCAACCGATCACAGACAACGCAGTTGTTCGTGAGCTACTGAAGCGTTCCGAGGCAGCAACTGCTGAGGTGGGTCAGAGATGGGTCCTGAATACATTTGATCTGGGTGTCTGCATGAAAGCCCTTCCCATCATCTGGCGCTGGCCAAATGAATTTGCTAGTCATGTAGTAACGATTGGACCCTTCCACACATCCATGAACTACATCGGGATGCTCACTGGACACAAGATGCGTGGTTCTGGATATGCAGAGATTCTCTTTGAGGCACAACTAGTAACAAGTGGATCTCTCAAAGGTGTTCTCAGTGGAAAGGCCTACGCAAAGTCCCTCTTTTGCCTCAAAACAGTGTGTGAGGCAATGGAGAGGCTGTTGATGGAGAGATTCACTGAGGAGAACAACATCATGACGGTGTACCTGGATACAGGGTCAGGGAAGCATCGCCAACTTGTCAACGTCTCTGAGCTGGCAGAATCCCTGGGAGAGGACTACTGTGCCACTCTCCTGGGGTACTATGTGTTCAGCGGAGAAGACTGCACCAGTGCCTTCAAAGGGAAGGGAAAAGTCGGGCCCTTGAAAAAGCTGGAGAAGAATCCCAGGTTTCACAGGGCATTCGGTGAACTGGGTGACAACTGGGATGCCAACCCTGAGGTGGAGAGGCAGTTAGAAAAATTCACCTGTGTGATGTACGGCCAGAGTCGCGAGTCATCAGTGGACATTGTCCGTGCCAAGCTGCTACGAAAAATGGTGGGAGAGGACAAGACCCTCACATCCAAGTCCAAGGTTGATCTGGCTCGCCTTCCTCCATGCCAGTCTGCCCTGAAGCCGCACATCCAGCGTGTGAACCACCGCGTAGCATTGTACAAAAGAGCCGATCAACCTATCATCGAAAAGCCAAAACCTTATGAGGAGCAAGGATGGATAAGGACTGATGAAGGACTGTTGAAACCAATGTGGTCCAGTGGTCCCATCCTACCAACCTCACTGGTGGATCTTCTGAACACAGGAGAGCACGAAGAGGAGGAGGAAGAGGAAGGAGAAGAAGAGTTTGACTCTGACGATTTCGATGAAAATGATGATGACTGACTCAGTGTAGAATCACTAATGCTAATGATGTTTATCTAAAACAAGCAAGAGAAGAGTGGTCACATTGAGTGCTAGGACTATTTTGACAGTTGTAATATTTAGAAAAATAAAACTTTGTGTTAACGTCTGTGTAGACGGACCTTAATATGAGTCTATTATTTCGTAAAACTGTGATTATTTTGTAAATAAAGCACTAATTAGCATACTAGTATACCATAGACACATGTAATCATGTTATGAATAGTTCTATCATGATCTATGCCCTTCAAAACATGGGTCTAGACACCTTCATTTTTCAATTATCTGCAATATTGGCTGAGATATGTCAAAAATCGTTTTTTTGATAATGGCAGCAGTAATTTGCATAAAAATGGTATGTGGGACATTTTTTCAGCTTGGGGCCATAGCTAGTCATTTTCTACACATTTTTTCCAATCTAGAAACACTGATTAGAAGTATATCTCCGGGGGGTGCAGGGGGACCTAGTCTTCCTACTAGACTAGTAGTCTTGTGTAAATAATGCTCCCTACCGGCTGTATGTTTAGTTTGAGGATTCTTTCCGGATTCGGTTATCCTGTGGGTGTGTTTCTGTGAGGAGAAGGGTGCAACGTCGCAGGGGGACATATTTACTCATTTGTGAATATCTGTAAAACTGTCGCACTCAGGGTAGAGTTAATAGTAGAGGGAACTACATTGCGTGCCACACTAAAGTAGGTAAAAATTTATCGGGTCGGGACGCCCCGAGGGTAGAGAAGGGTGCAATGTTGCGAATATGGAATTTGGCCTCCATATCCGCTTGTAAATATTCCCCTATTTCCCCAATACTCCCCAACTATCCCCAATCCCCCATTCCCTAGTCCCATTGTCTGTAAACAACAATCAGTAGAGCCGACCTTCCCCTTTTTCCCCCATTAAATGTCGTGCCCAGGTCCACCGCATCACACGTAGACAACTTTCGGACATCTTGCTAGTTATTCTTAGTCTATGTCAGTTAAGGACTCCTTTCCATTAATTCTGACTCTTCGTTGCACCAGAATGTGATTATATGGCACCAGTAGTGAGTTTAGGACCTTTCCCATACCTCCTTCCATCTTCTTCCCCAAACAACAACTACAACTACAACTACAACTACAACTACAACAACAATTACAACAACAACGACGCTGCGCAGGGGAGTGTGCGTCCTCACACCGGCTCGGTTAGCCGCCATTGACAAAGCGCTCCGGTCTCCGGACCATGCGCTCCACGGGGTTACCACGAAGGGGCTGGCTGTCAGCTCCTCGTCAAGGGCGGAGCCTGGTAAACCCCCCGCACGCACCCAATGAGAAGCAACGTGCCGATTCCACGAGGCGGAGCTAACGAGCCGAGGGCGTGTCACTCCCCGCCGGATATACGAAGCGACTCCCCGGATGTGACGTCAGATGCGCCCCCAGCCTGGAGAGAGAAGTTGCCACATACGAGCGCTGAATACCTCCCCGCATCTCTGGACCGGACCGAGTCGATTCTGACCTTTGAGCCCAGGTGCACCTGGAGCCATCGCTACCTGCCTTTCCTAGCCATCCATCCCCGTGTGAGTCAGCCTTTTGTCCCGTTTATCTGTTGTCTGTTGGGGTTAATATAAGATTGTGTCTAAGTGCTTGTCTTTCTATGCTGTACCTCTCGTCCTTGTAATCTAACCTTCCGCCTTAATATAACCTCCTCCGGAGGTCTTGAGAACTGAACCCTGGTGTCGTGTCATTTGAATCCCAGCTGTGTGTCTTTTCCTTCATTGACCTAGCGTAGCGCGATTAGTCAACGTTCGGGTATAATCGGGTAACTTGTGCAGACGTGGTCATACCAAAACCGCTCGGTAAATAACATCTAAGCCACGTCTGTAACAATATATATACATATATATATATACATATATATATATATATACATATATATACATACATATATACATATATATATATATACATATATATATATATATATATATATATATATATACATACATATATATATACATAATTTATATACATATATATACATATATATATACATATATATATACATAATTTATATACATATATATATACATATATATATACATATATATATACATATATATATACATATATATATACATATATATATACATATATATATACATATATATACATATATATATATATATATATATATATATATATATATATATATATATATATATATATATATATATATATATATACACATACAGTCATACATACATACATACATATATATATATATATATATATATATATATATATATATATGTATATATGTATATATATATATATATATATATATATATATATATATATATATATATATATATATATATATACATATATACATATATATATATATATATATATATATATATATATATATAATGATCCTTACAATGTCATTTCAACCAAAATAGGCAGAATCACCGTTACATTTGGAAAAAAATCCCTCGGTATTCAACTGCAATCCAAAAAAAACTGCTGGCAACCTTTCAGGATGAAACAGACTAAACAACCGAACGCTGCGCCAGGCTTTGCAAAAAATAAATCTTTTACAAGCGAAAGCGCCACTGCGTTCCCCATCAGTTTCGCTAGCCCGAGTCAGTAAGGAGTATTTCAATGGATGATATGCAAGTCACAAGACAACAGCAACAGCTCCAACCTGCCAGCTTTACACCCACACTTTGAGAACACAGCCAAGACACATTAAGGCACATGTGCACATTCATTGTGGTCGCAGTGAACTATGGAAAATGAGTCAGCACAAGCTTAAGATTAGAAACCTTTGCAGCAGCGTTTCATCAGAATGGCCTCATAAAAATACTGGGGCCTTGCTGACTCAGAATGACTTTCATAAATGTTATTTGGCTAAAGATACAGCGATTTGCCAGACTCTCATGTGCTTCATGTACGCCGAGTGGTTTGACTCATTTCTTGCTCCAATGGTTGTTGTGGGTTCGATTCCCATGCCTGCTCTCGCCAACCGTGGCAAACATTGCGAACACCTCTCAAGTGAGTGAACAGACTGTCATTTTGAAGTTGACAATTGGTACTACATGTGTAAGATAACTTGGGTACAACAGGCCATTTATCCCATCATGTCTGTATTTGATCCAAACTCTATTTTAGACTGAATCAAGCGATTTATTTCATGTAATCACTCCGTTTGATCCTCAGCTATTATCTTAATCCAACTTAACAGTGAAATATATTTGGAAATCAATTTCATACCTTTTAAATTTTTCTAGCCAAGGTGCCAGCACACAATGCCTTATGCCAAGATTCCGGATGCCATGACTCTTTTTGAGAAATTCTGAAGGAACTTTTGCGTTCACATTCCAATTACACACTTATGGACAGCATACTCTGAGATGCAACACCCCGTGCTAGCCATACACCAGGATGGCATCGTTTTATTTTATTCAAAGTAGACCCAACAGGCAAAGCAAATTCAGAACTAGAGACCTCAGAGGCGAGCCCACTACCAAATGAGCCATCCTGCCGAGGACGCTCACCAATGGCCGTTTTTTCACATCTAGGTGTGAAACAGGGATGACACACTCAAAACTGTTGAGATTTGAGGGAATGGAAGCAATTCAAGCCAACATTTTTTTCTAAAAGACTCTCTTTACAAAACTTTGAGTTACTTGTAAATTGGAAAAAATATCTTCATAACATTTTCATCCATATTCTCATTTTCTTTCCTCCGGCACATAGAAAAGAATGGATGTACCAAAAGGTTTTACATCTCGCATCTCTAAAATCAAACAAGGTCCTCATGTGCCCATGTACCCTTCTCCGCATACCACTTTACTTATTAACCAGTGTGTTTAAGATTCTCTTTAATTATTATAAAAATATTTCCAATTGCAATAATTTAACTGACCCGCCCTATGGGTGATCTTATTCTAAGTATGCAACATGCTCTTCTGACACATCCCTTTATTTGAGTGGTGTATAGGCAAAGATGGCTACTCGCTTACTCCCGAAAATATGAATAATCCGGCTAATGTACGTGAAGCAAAAACATGCCTGCTGTTTCAGTGCATATATAATACATCGTGGTTGTATAGCTCAGATAATTCCAATTCCACTGGGCCTCAAGCTGACACGAGAAACCTGCAGCCAAAAGGCCAAGGCCTATTTGTACTTTGGCCTTCACAAGGCCCATGGCATATATCTGTTCCAACCTTTCAATATTTAATGATCCTTTTAACAGTCGCTTAGGTTGTTTTACATTGAACGGAAAACATAGACAGGGCACAGCGATTGTGAATATGACACTTCCCGAAAAAGTCTTAGGCCTACCAAAATTGCGGACATATGATTTTTTTTCAAGTTACAATTGTGGGTGAAGTCAGGCCAGCTGTCTCCAATGGGTATAGAGTGGACATACATACATACATACACTGGGTGACCCCAAAAAGTGGGCACTGGGAAAAGTTTAATAACTAATATTATCCAATCAAACTTAACAAAATTTGCAGATCATATTACTCCCTCATAGAGAAGATATCACTGAAAATTTCAGTTTTCTACAAATAAATTTGACAATTTTTGCAATGAGGTTACTGAAGATGTCTATTTTTGATGCTATGTTCCAAATGGGTGCCATTTCGCTGAATGCACAAGGCCACACGTTGAGCAAAGTTATTGTTGACATGTGTGCACTTATCAGAATTATGCTCAAGCTTTCTTTGCTGATGTTGAGCTCTTGACAGCGGTGCGGAAGAGATTTATGTGGATGACTGAGTCGCTGACTCAGCAACGGCAGCAATATTATCGGGCGACCTTCCTGATTTTGATCGGCCAGATTGCCCTCCTCTGTTTGGTGAATTCATATTCAAGCCTGATGATTGTGCCATTGTGCCATGCTGTCTAAATTTTTTAACAAAACTTTCAATTTGAGCCTTGCTGGATGCTTTCCTTGTTGCAAAATGTACGCAGAACAGGCACCTTGTCTGTACGGAATAAATTCTCCACAGAAAACGACTTTCCTTCAGGTATCCACGACATGGACTGTGAATGTCACAGATTCACAAAAATTGACGGATACACTCTAACTTAACTCAGTTTAAACCTCTTGAAGAATGAAAGAGATTGAATGAAAACTGTGCAGGTTATTAAACTTTTCCTAGGGCCCACTTTTTTGTGTCACCCTGTACATACATACAGTAAGTACAAACACTTGCTCCATTATGTATAGATGACCTATCGCTATCATAAATATGAAAACCTTCCTGAAGTTCCCCCTTCCCACGCCTCCTCCCCCCAAGCCCTCTCCCTCCCACACATCTCCCTGCTCTCAAATGTTATGTTTGTGTGCTTCCCCTTCTCTCCCCATCTTCTCTTCCGCTCCCTCTTTTTATATATTTTGTTTGTCTGGTTGATTTGTTTGTGAAATAAATGTTAGCCCTTTCACGAGCCTCGATTCAGTATACAAAAAAAAAGAAAAAAAAAAGTATCACTATCAAAAACACTTTGCCAAAGTCTCTACTTTGATCTCCACAATGTAAAAGACTTGCCTTTATTAAATATTAATCATTAACCCTTTCACTGCTGTAAAACATAGGCCTATAGATGGCTTTTACTTGTTCCACCAAGACACTTATCAAGTATAGTTTATGGTCATGAAGCATATCCGATGCTCACCTCCCATATAGTATGACCAGATTCGGGCCTGTACATCCATCCATTCACCTTAATGAGTGCCTGTAGCTTTGAGAGTATAAGTGGGACGTGCACATACAGGACAGTGGAGCGGAGGCCGGTTAACTAAAGCCAGCAAATGATCAACCCTCTTCTTTGCACTAAACAAATTTGTTTCAAGTCTGTCTGGTGCTTGGAGGAGGGGAGAAGGAGGGGCAAAGTGGTGCTTGGAGGAGGGGAGAAGGAGGGGCAAAGGCAAGGGGTAAAGGTTCAGGTTGTTCAATATGAATCAACATTATCAATGTTAAATTTGCTTGTTATTTTGTTTGAGGAATGTTTTTCTTTTGTGTTCTTTTTGGAGCTACGGTGCCTTCAGAACATGGTTTGCACGATGTGGAAAGGTAGAACCAAGCTAACAGACGAGCAGGAGAATTAATTGGCCGAATCACAGTATCAAATTACAGATCCAAGATTTTTGACAAGTCCTGCCCACTTTTGACAATGGCGGCCATTAACAGTTTGAATATGGACAGCATGTACACAATCTCTGACAAAATATCATTGCTGCAGCAGCCGCGACATGGCACGGGAAGAGTAGTAAATGGCGGCGGCAAAAGAGCGGTTTACCTCAAGGCAGTGTCCTGGCTCCGATCCTTTACGACATATACCTAAACGACCAACCGGTGTACCCAAGCACAAGAAGCTTCATTTAATGCATGCCGATGACTTGTACACCGCAGTCTAACACAATAACTTACACCATGTTGAGTCTGTGCTGATGAAGGCACAAGTTCGACTGACATCCTACTATGAAGGAAACCATCTTCGTGCCAACGCTGCCAAGACTCAGGCGTGCGCATTCCATTTGAGGACTCGCTAGACAAAATGTCAACTCACAATATCATGGATTGGCACTCGGCTTTCTCACTGGCCCAACCCAGTCTATCGTGGGATAATTATTGACCACTCATTGACATACATGAAGCTCAATGAGATGATGAAAGGTAAGGTAAATGCGCGAAATAGCATTCTGCGCAAACTGAGTAATTCAAAGTGGGGTGTTCATTCTCCAACGTTATGGACCACTGCTGTAGCCCTCTGTTATTCTACAGCAGAATATACATGTCCAGTATGGGAGTGTCTGGCATTGCTTCACCCAACATTAGAAGAGTGGTTGCCAGCAGAAATGAATGTCGTAAGGAAAGCACAGGTACAAAACATCTGCTATACAATCAGTTGCCATCGCGGAGCAGGCTGAAGTCGAGAAAGACTTTCCAGAAAGACAAACAACCACTTGATTTGGACCCTGCTTCCACAAAGATCCAAATGTGGCATGGAAGTCTGACAGGTGAATATGACAACGGCAAACTGGAGCTGTAGCTCACAGAGGACATGCCGGCAGGATCAAATGGGCCCTGGCAAGAATAGCGATGTCAACCACCTGCGAGCTGGGTAGGGTGCTGCAAGGTATCACTAAATAAGTGGAGATACAGTAACAGCCCGATGATATGTGACCGCCAAAAGGAGCCCCAGATGCGGTCACACATCTTACGCTGCCGGATCGACAAACAAAAGTGTACCTCAAGTGACCTGGCAAGTTTCATCAAAAGCATGTGTTCAAGCATGGAAGCATGTGGTGTGAGCACATGACAAGAAGAAGAAGTCATCATGTACACGTGGCTGGCTGTGACGTAGCATGGCATCGGAAAATAAAGTTCAGCAGAACCTTCGTCTCTCGAACGATCATAAATAAGGTTGGAATTACTTTTGGGATAACTTATTCACAAGTTAAGGAAATTTCAATAACCATTTTTATTATTGATTATCATAGAGAAACTTCACAATCCCCTACCTCATCTCCAAGGATGGACAAGCCAATGATATGCAAACCCAAGGATGAAGACAGTCGGTATAAGTAACCACAAAGACAAAATGAAATTTGAGGCCTAACACACCTCAAAAATAAAAATAAAAACCTCGTTTATGCTTTCCGACCTACCTGAGGAAAAAACTCCTCAGCCAATATACACTTTTAGAAGTGAAGAAAAAAAGAAAAAAGGAGTTGGGAAGTTATCAGCCCTGGACATTTGGTGCAAAATGGATGGCATATCTGGGTGTGATAGTGTAGACTAGTGCTTCTCAAACGTTTTTGTCCACGTCCCAAAATTTGAAATCACATTCGACTTGCAATCAAAATGGTACCGGTCGGTACCTATGATAAAAATTGTCAGAGTGAACTTTCGATGTGGAACCCCCATCTGAAACCGGGATGTGGAGGGGTTTTTTTCAAGTTCCGGTCACAACCCTGGGTTTTGAGAATCCTTGCTGTCGACGAATACTAATCTTTCATGCAGGTCATGATACTATAAGATTGTATCGATTACAAAATTGAAAAACAAAAACAAACAAGTAGAGCTACATTCAAAGTACACCAGCCCCATGCCAAATAAATAAATATCATATCCTCCAGATCGCGACATTGCCGCGGTGCCTTCGGCTCCCGGCAAAGCCCCCATGCAGCACATGGAGACAGACTTGGGAGAAAGCGGTATACAACAATTGATTGATTAATTGATTAGTTGCATAATTAAAATGTATAAATGGTAATCGTGAAATAATTAATTTCTTAATCGATTGGCTAATAGCATAAATAAACCACTGGTGTTTCATCCAAATGTGTAACTTTTTAAAATTAATTAAATATTGAGTTAATCGAAAAAAAATCAATTAATTGATTAATCAATAAATAAATTGATCGATTAATTGATTAATTGATCAATCAATAAATCAGAAATACCTTTTACAGGCAAATCACTTGGTCATTGTCATGTCCAAATATCAGCATCCTAGCTCAAAAAGTGCTTGAGATATTGCACAAATAAGGATGGAAATAAATAAGTACTCAAAGGATGTGTCATCGCTGGGCCCCCTTCGGTGCCCTGTGATGACATCATGCAGCGACTGGAGATGGCATAGGAAAGGAGCGGTGTACAACAAACAAACAACCGGAGTGAAAACGGAGTACAGTACTCCCTTTCATTGCGCGTCATTGCCAGGCCCCGTTCGGTTCCCGGCGATGACGTCATGCAGCCCCTGACGATGGAATAGGAAAGGAGCGATGTACAAAAACATTCAAATCCCTTCAACTACAATCCATGTATCACATAAATTATACTTGGTTTCAAATCAATTGAATTGGCTAAATACATTGTGAACGTTGTAAATATATGTGTATACGGATCTGTCTTTATGAATTTGTGCAAAGGCAGGTTCGGTGCTGCCAAAGTAGTCTCATGGCAGGACTACACGAGGTGGTGATGATCAGGGCAGGAATTTTGAATTTGTTCAGGGTGCGAATGATAACTCACTTACTCTTGGTGAAAGACACCACCGTAGCATCTCACCAGCTGATACCAGCAGACGGATACTACAGTGCATTGATCCTCTGGGTCGTCCAGTGTGGTTGGGAGGAAGACCAAGATATTGTTGGTGACTTCAATTGTTGATGGCTGAAACTCTTCCCAAATGTAGCAATTTACTTAAGATCAGCGTTTAGAATGTGAAATGGATTACAAAGAAGATTCGCAACAGTTAGAATGCTGTTTCATTATTGTACACCGCTCCTTTCCTATGCCATATCCAGGCGCTGCATAACGTCATTGCCGGGCACCAAAGGGGGCTCGGCAATAACGCACGCTGAAAGGGAGTACTCCGTTTTCACTCTGGTTGTTTGATGTACACCGCTTCTTTCCTATGCCATATCCAGGCGCTGCATAACGTCATTGCCGGGCACCAAAGGGGGCTCGGCAATAACGCACGCTGAAAGGGAGTACTCCGTTTTCACTCTGGTTGTTTGATGTACACCGCTTCTTTCCTATGCCATATCCAGGCGCTGCATATCGTCATGGCCAGGCACCAAAGGGGGCTCGGCAATAACGCACGCTGAAAGGGAGTACTCCGTTTTCACTCTGGTTGTTTGATGTACACCGCTTCTTTCCTATGCCATATCCAGGCGCTGCATAACGTCATTGCCGGGCACCAAAGGGGGCTCGGCAATAACGCACGCTGAAAGGGAGTACTCCGCTTTCACTCTGGTTGTTTGATGTACACCGCTTCTTTCCTATGCCATATCCAGGCGCTGCATATCGTCATGGCCGGGCACCAAAGGGGGCTCGGCAATAACGCACGCTGAAAGGGAGTACTCCGTTTTCACTCTGGTTGTTTGATGTACACCGCTTCTTTCCTATGCCATATCCAGGCGCTGCATAACGTCATTGCCGGGCACCAAAGGGGGCTCGGCAATAACGCACGCTGAAAGGGAGTACTCAGTTTTCACTCTGGTTGTTTGATGTACACCGCTCCTTTCCTATGCCATCTCCAGGCGCTGCATAACGTCATTGCCGGGCACTGAAGGGGGCCCGGTAATGACGCACACTGAAAGGGAGTACTCAGTTTTCACTCTGGTTGTTTGATGTACACCGCTCCTTTCCTATGCCATCTCCAGGCGCTGCATAACGTCATTGCCGGGCACTGAAGGGGGCCCGGTAATGACGCATGCTGAAAGGGAGTACTCAGTTTTCACTCCGGTTGTTTGATGTACACTGCTCCTTTCCTATGCCATCTCCAGGTGCTGCATAACGTCATTGCCAGGCACCGAAGGGGGCCCGGTAATGACGCATGCTGAAAGGGAGTACTCAGTTTTCACTCCGGTTGTTTGATGTACACTGCTCCTTTCCTATGCCATCTCCGGGTGCTGCATAACGTCATTGCCGGGCACCGAAGGGCGGCCGGTAATGACACGCGCTGAAAGGGAGTCCTCAGTTTTCACGATATCTCAGCCATCCTTTGATCTAGGAAGCTGAAATTTCGGCACAATAGTGAGCAAGTGCTTTGGCAAAAACGGTATTTCTGTTTTTTGATTAATCAATTAATTGATTAGTTACGTAATTATTATCGATTAATTAAGTACTTATTTATTTCCTTTCTCTTGTGGATATAATCTGAGGCACCTTTTGAGCTAGGAAGCTGATATTTGGACACGATAGTGACCAAGTGATGTGGCTGTAAAGGATATTTTTGATTTATTGATTAATCACTTGATGGATTAATTAATTTATTGATTAATCAATTAATTATAGAATTTTTTCGATTGATGATTTATATAATTAATTTTCAAAAAGTTACAGCTTTGGATGAAGCACTGGTGGTTTAGGTATGCTATGAGGCAATTGATTAAGAAAATATTTTATCATCGTTGTTTATTGATTTTAATTATGCAATTAATCAATCAATTATTGTACACCTCTCCCACCCAATACAGTCTCGATGAGCTGCACGGCGGTATTGTGCCGAAGGTGCCCCGGCAATGCCGCGCTGGAGGATATTTATATATTTGGCATGGGGGCGGTGTATTTTGAATGTATCTGTACTTGTTCATTTTCAAACTACGATCGACAAGGACCTGTGAGCCAATCGGATTGAGTTGCGCTAAGAGCATCCACCACACACGAAGCCGACGATTTTGATGTACACACCCTGTGCTCACATTCCTTTTCGGATTCGCATTCCACTCAACCTGCCATGGGAATCGTTTTACCTCCCGGTGTGATCGGATCTCATGACGGGGTGTTGATTATAAACCTGAAGCTCAATTATGATGTCCTTAAGAGCTACCTGCATTTAGGTACCTGCAGTTTCATGAAAGGAAATGTGTGTTTGTTACACTGATGAAACAATGCTGAACTTGTTGGTGGCTGAAAAATAAAAACACACTGTCGTGAGATTTGTTTTCCACACCCATTCCATCACTTGGCTGCATTTCTGAAGTCACAGCCCACGATTCGCCCTCTCACTAGCATTAGATACACATTGAATTGCACCCATGTCACTATAAAAAAAAACATCAGAAGTCCTTTAGCTAATTCAGCTACTGTGTGCTTAACTCTATACATTGAATAAATGACAAAGTAAACCCAAAAGCAGGTTAACCGGTTTGTGCAGGTGTAGCAAGGTAATTAAAAGGTCATTAAAACAACACTGTGAGCACAAATAGCTTCTCATCGAACAGAATTTCTCAAACCTGAAAAGTAACATACAGTACACCAGAGCAGCAATCTATGTAATACTTCTGTAACTATGGAGTTCATAGAATACATTACCCCACGCGGTTTTAAGAAAAAGGACATGGGAAGGTCTTTTGAACTCTTCCTTATTGCGTTTCCGAGCTTGATCTATATTTCCTACTAGCAGAAGTACCCGGCATTGCCGGGAGGGGGAGGGGAGGGGGGAGGGGAGGGGAGCGGAACGGGGGGGAGGGGAGAAGAGGGGGAGGGGGAGAGGTGGAGAAGAGGGGAGGGGGAGGGGGAGAGGGGAGAAGAGGGAGGATGGGGAGGGGGAGGGTGAGGGTGAGGGATGGGAGGGTAAGGGGGTGGGAGGGGGGTGGGTGAGGGGGGTGGGATGGGGGGTAGGGGATGGGGGAGGGGAGGGGGAGGGGGGAGGGTGAGGGATGGGAGGGTGAGGGATGGGAGGGTGAGGGGGGTGGGAGGGGGGAAGCCGCAATTTCATCTTAATCTCGATATTTCTTAAACCTGAGAGTGTCAGCAGCAAATTTGATTGGTCGAGATGGCATAAAATAGCGTTTTGTCCAAGTACTGCTAAACTGGAGGTTTTTGAAAGTGCCAACAAAGCAATTTGTGTTCTACAGTGTCCAAGTATATAATTCAATATAAATTAAATAAAGATTTTAAAGGTTGTAGGAAAAAATGGTGCTTTCATGCGCAACAGCCTCATATCTTCTTCCGTCCGAAAACTAATGTGCGGTCCAAGATCCGCCCCCCTCCCGTGGAGGTACGAGCCCCCCTTACGCGCCACAATTGGATAATCACGAGGAGGTTCAAATAAAACACCAATACCAAAGTCTAAATAAACCAATCTTGATCAGGTGACCTAACTTGTTAAAGATACACTTCAAGGCAGCTTGGACAAACAAAATTCTTCAACATTGTTTAAAAAGCAAATATAATTTAAAATGAAAACTAGAACAATCCTCTTCGATTTATTTTTTAAATAGTGATCATATGTGTTGATGAATACACCAGCCGGATGTATAATGGACATTGTTACTAACTGTGGTTTCCCCTTCGTAAGACATCATACTCCTGGATGCAATCCCCCCCATGCTATCCATACACCTACACCTGAATGGCATATTCATCAGGGTTTGCCTTTGTGAGGAATCTAACAGAAGGAAACTCCGAGGTAAACACCTGAACACATTTCAATATCTGCCGCTTCAAACTGCACAACTTTAGTTGTGAAACGTCCTGTTACCGACTATTCCCTCTTTGAATTGTTCTTCACTTTCTCTCGACTGATCAACCCTCCTCCAATCCCAACCACATCCTACCGTTGGACTCCGAGTTCATTCGAGGCATTCAATCCCAACAGCAACTTCTTCCTATGAAGGATTATCCACTTATTCCATCTCCCTAACCTCATCTGTTGTTAACCTCATTAACATCATTATGACAAACTAATTTCTTCTTCTTCTTTTGTTTTTTGTATACAAGATCGAGGCTCGTGTTAGAGCTAACATTAATCATAAAAAAGAAAAACGGACACATAAAACATATAATAAGGGGAGCGGTAGACAAGATGGGGAGAGTGGGAGAAGCACACAAGCACAACATTTGAGGCAGGGACATCGGGAGATCTGTGGGAGGGAGAGGGCTTGGGGGGAGGAAGCATGGGAAAGGGGAGTGGGGGTGGGAAGGGGGGGGGGGGAAGTATAAAACACATGGACACTGCAAGGACTTCCAGGAAAACCGCATCCAGACAATCCAGAAAACCGCTTTCTTCCACCGCATGGCCCATTTTAAGTATGTGGTCGGTGGCTCGTAGGGGATGCAAGATTGGCCCAGCGGTTGGCCAGGCCCGACGTTCGGCTAGAACTGGTTATGGCAGGAATTTAGAATTTTCTCAGGGTGCCGGAGATGATTCGACTATTCTTCGTTGAAAGGCACCTGGGGATCACTGACATCTACCGACAACAAACGCTAGCGGACGGATCCCTAGCTTAATGCAGACAACTTACAGTCAAGTCGGCAATCAAAGCCAGACGAGAAGGCTGAAAGACAAGCGTGCTACCTCTGCACCATCTTATTAGATGGTATGACAATTAAACACTTAACGCTCAAATAATCCTTTTTAAATATGGCACAGCTGAGCTAATGAAGAGGACACAGCAAAAAGAGTCCAGGACCACAACAAAAGTTCCGGTCGCAGGCCCGCGAGAGGAACAGAAATGACTTAAACAATTAGAAATTGCAACACAACTTCAAACAGGTTCAAGCATGCAATTAAGATTGAGGTCTACAGGATAAAATAAAAACGAGGAATAGTGTGAACAAGCTAAGACTGTTTCCAGAAAGGAAATGCGTTTGTACCCCTTTGCCACAAATAAACGTGTGCACAAATAAAGCTTTTCTTATCATACGTCGACAGTGTATGCAGGCAACAGACCGAGGGCCGGGAAAATAAACCCCAAAACCCAAAAAAAACTTTGGCACAAGGCAACGTGGCTGAGTAACAGCATTTCTGGCTGAGCAAAACACGCAGCGCAGAATGCAAAGCCTCGTGAGCAAAAAGAACGCCATGTAATAGCAGAAGGAACGCCAGTAACAACTCGCATGGCAACACGTGCGCCAATGATGTCTGGTGAGCAGTCAAGTCATGATGACGTTGATTCATTGGACACTCTTTTAACCAGTGCTCGGTTGAGCATCTGTGAAATCCACCCAGGTTGAACTACTAAATATCTCATGAATGGACTGACTGCATAAATACAACAAGTAGGTTTTACTTGAATTACAAGGAACTGCCTCAGCTTCTTATTTCCTTCAAGAACTCCACCATAAACCTTTTTGGGTGAAACTCCAAAAATCCAGTCACTGCTCACCTCCACTCATTCATTTCTCTATTTTCCTGCCTGGAGAGCCAACTTCCACATTTTCTCTTCTTTTTTTTCTTATTTTTAATAAAAGGCCTAAGACTCGTAATGGAGCTGCCACTCAGACGCATCTCTGTCACATGCCTGCGGCATCTCTGTCACATGCCTGCTGCATCTCTGTCACATGCCTGCTGCATCTCTGTCACATGCCCGCTGCATCTCTGTCACATGCCCGCTGCATCTCTATCAGGCCTGCTGCATCTCTGTCACATGCTCGCTGCATCTCTATCAGGCCTGCTGCATCTCTGTCACATGCCTGCTGCATCTCTGTCACATGCCCGCTGCATCTCTATCAGGCCTGCTGCATCTCTGTCACATGCCCGCTGCATCTCTGTCACATGCCCGCTGCATCTCTATCAGGCCTGCTGCATCTCTGTCACATGCTCGCTGCATCTCTGTCACATGCCCGCTGCATCTCTATCAGGCCTGCTGCATCTCTGTCACATGCCCGCTGCATCTCTGTCACATGCCCGCTGCATCTCTATCAGGCCTGCTGCATCTCTGTCACATGCCCGCTGCATCTCTGTCACATGCCCGCTGCATCTCTATCAGGCCTGCTGCATCTCTGTCACATGCCCGCTGCATCTCTATCAGGCCTGCTGCATCTCTGTCACATGCCCGCTGCATCTCTATCAGGCCTGCTGCATCTCTGTCACATGCCCGCTGCATCTCTATCAGGCCTGCTGCATCTCTGTCACATGCCCGCTGCATCTCTGTCACAGGCCCGGTGTGTCTCTGTCACAGGCCCGCTGCATCTCTGTCACATGCCCGCTGCGTCTCTGTCACAGGCCCGGTGTGTCTCTGTATCACAGGTCGGCGACAACCACTTGAAGATGGCTTGTGAGAAACAGTGATTGTTCGGCCATCTTTCTAAGTCTACTCGGATCAGTTCATGTGACGATAACTTGGGTTTAGATACCTACTGTCAAGACACTAAAGGTTGCCGACCACATGACAATCAGCTTCATTTTTACCCTTTGCTTCTCACTCCTCCATGAGCCAACATCTTGTATCGAAAAATAATCACAAAATGTGAGGCAAATATGTCTTCAAAAACAAATACAGGACTGGATAATCGAGTACATGGACATTTTAATTGCTAAAGTCAGAATACACACCCAACTGATGATTATAGCTCATGGTATGTAATCTTTATGTTATACAATGAGATGTAAACTCGATTTTAATTGTCGCTGAAACAACACAAGCTGCTGATTATTCAAAGCAGATTATATAGTGATCCCTGCTGATGAGCGGTGGCTGAGCCAGTCTGATCCGACACTAATATAATGAATACTTTTTTTTTTTTACATTGTTTAAATTAATTATTATTGCTATTTTATATGCTCCCTGTAGCTGCTGGTTGCATCAATGCTGGGAGCACGGCTGCGCTGCTGATGCAGTGCCCCAGTTACCAACGAGCTGGTACTCATTTTGACGATCTCGGAAGGATGAGAGGCTGAGTCAACCCACCTGATGCTTTTTAACGGTACGACAGGGGCTCAAGCTCAAGACTGAGATCTTAAACAGGCCACCTTAACCGTGAAACCAACACCAGGCTTAATTATTCATTACAATGAAGTGGAAACAAGCGTTACGCCTCGGTCCTCCGTCAGTGAAGTGATGTGGGTTGACAAAGTGGAAGACGCAAGGCGGCCATCTTGGATTTTGACGTGGCGACCCAATTTTCAACAGCGTTCTCCCTTATGCGTAGATACACCCACACACCAGATTAGAAGTTAGTAGTTCGTTTATTTTTCAAGATATTTCGCTCACAAGGTTCAGACATATATATGGTGGCGGCCATCTTGGATTTTGACGTGGCGACCCAATTTACAATAGCGTTCTTCCTTATGCCGAGATACACCCACACACCAAATTAGAATTCGGTCCTTCGCTTGCGCACGCACGCACACACGTACGCACGCACGCACGGACGCACGCACGCACGGACAGACGCACGCACGGACGCACGCACGGACGGAGGGGAAAACCATAGTCCCCCTTTCACTTCGCGGTGCGACGGGGGACAATAAAAAATTGCCTGTTTCCTATTACATACTTTGGCAGATAATAATCTCCCACCTGATGATCACACATTGGTTCTCGTCATCGATGAGCATATTCCGATACATGTTGTCCGCCAAGGCATAGATGTGTGGAGGATTTTCGTATTGGGCCTATGTGGAAACAAGCACAGGAAGCAACAAAAAAAACATACAATTGCATAAAAGTAAAAATATATGAATAAAAACATTTTGTTCCTATGAAACCACCGTGACGCAGTCTTGGCTTGGGTAAGCATGGTGGACTAAGCAGGTGGGGAAAATGAAGGGCATAATCACAACTATTCAGAAGTGGCCAAATATACTAATTTTGAGACTTTAAGAAAATGAAAATTCAGTAATTGGCAAAAACACTTGTGTAATATGTCTGCAGGAAATTCAAATGTAAAAAATAGAATGTATATTAAATGCGGTTGTCAAGAATTCAACACAATAAATAATTATTATATATTTAATTACTACTAATTAGTTCTCTTCAAGCACATTAGGGATATCGGCATATTTGGTAATCAATGGTCAATAAAAATTGACATAAAAGCAAGTCATAGGATGTTTTACTATAGCTTCAAAACGGAGCTACCTCTCCAACATCAGGTGGTTTACTTCAAAGCAACATTACTCATACAAGACCAAGCTGCATAACAACAATTTACAATGCTAGAGGAAGCGTTCTTCAAACCTGCACTACTTATACGCAAGAAAGTCACAACGAAAACGTACTGCCATGTCCTACGATAGACACTTCCAAATAAAAAATACCAATCCCACAAAAGAGAAAATGCCCAAGGAAAACGCACCTCGATTCCCCAATCCATGTTACACTTCCCAGTCCCAGGATAAAATCTCGAAAGAAGTTTTGTGCCTTCAGGTTGACTTGGAAATGCATTACATCGCAGTTTTTACACAAACAATATATCCAGAGGTAGCCTAGAGGTACGCACACGCACATTTGAGCTGTCTAGACTGTGTTTGAATCTCGGCCTAGCTATAAATGGTTACCCTGGTATTTTGCATTCAGGGCGAGGCAACAATGGGTGTGCCGACCCTCGGATAGATGTTAACCCCGGCGTCCAATCTGCCGACATTATGGTTGGTGGACGTTAAAAGATCCCACGGTGTCCTTCACCCAGAGTAGATGAGCTATTGTTGACTCAATGAACAAATTCCAAATTCCTCCTTGGACCGCAGGTAGCAAGTGGCCTAGTTTTCTTGGAAGTTCCTTTACATCAGAATACACCGATTGCTATCTTAGAGTGTGGTCGGTGTCTGGGCAGCAGCTTCTACACAACAAACAAACTGACCAGGTAGTTTGCACCTTTTTTTTTTTTTTTTTTTTGTATACAGGTTCGAGGCTCGTGAAAGAGCTAACATTTATCATACAAAAAATCAAACAGGCACATTTCACGCGAATGGCATTTTTTGGATGTGTCCAGCAACTCTCCGGCCTTGCCCCCCCCCCCCCCCCCACCCAGCTCTGTCTGTGCTCTGTCCTCCAAATATTCCTCCAGGTCGCACAAGATCTGCCAGCAACCCTCTTCTAGTTAAACTGCCAAAATCAAGACTCTCTGCTCACCTTCACTCCTTCATTCCTCTTTTCTCCCGCCTCTGGAAAAAAACTCCCTCACTCTCTTCAATCCCTCTCCTCCCTCCAGGTCTTTAAAACAGCTGTTCACCACCATCTCTTATCTTCCCCCATCCAAAACCTTGATCTTTTCTACCCCCGCTAATTCACTCCCAAATCCATTTTTTTGGAAATACCAACTTCTTTCCTGGAAGTCCCAGCAGTGTCCATATGTTTTATACCTCTCCCATCCCCCCTTACCGTGCCTCCTCCCCCCAAGCCCTCTCCCACCCACAGATCTCCCGATGTCCCTGCTCTCAAATGTTGTACTTGTGTGCGTCCCTCTCTCTCTCCATTTTGTCTCCCGCTCCCTTTATCTCATGTTTTATGTGTCAGTTTGTCTTTTTGTGATTAATGTTAGCTCTTACACGAGCCTCGATCTTGCATACAAAAAAACAACAAAAAACAAACAAAAAAGAACACCACTACCACCACTACTACATGCATAAGCATCATCAATCTGAAAATTCAAACTCTTTCCATTTGCAGTTTTGGTTTGCAAAATGTCATGGCCTAGTTAACATGGTACTCACCGAACCTTGATACATTTCGACCTCTTTATCTGTGAAATAAGGCACCTGCTTGAAGGGGTTCACAGAAATGAGCACCGGACCGATGTATGTCTAACATGGCGTTAAGGTACATTTCTCAATGTGATGTGTACTATGTGACACCATGAGAGGTGTGACCAACTAATATTTATCACCATGACACTTTTGTTATCCCAGAACCCCAGAAAGAAGTTATGTTCACAGATTGGGGGATCTTAGGCTTTTCGAATTCCTACAATTGAAAAGTAATTTTACTACTTCACAAACAATCTGTCGAAGGCCCCAGGCATCTGCGCGTCATACACCTGGCATTTTGTGTCTCTGCACAGACAAAGGATACAAAGATATAATCGTCCATGTAACGCTTCTTCAGGTTTTCCATAATGGCAGCTTCCGTGATCTTGCTGAGGAGCACCATGTCGTCCACGCCACTTTGCTTGACATTGTGGCTCTGCCAGTGGTACTTTTGCTTGCTCCCCTAAAGAAATGGAAAATTGAAGACGAAAAAAACAATCAATTGACAAACTAACATGCTCTAGCCTTTTACCCTTGGACAAAAGTTCACCTCGACTAGTCAAGAAAGGAACACCCGGTTCCTCAAATTGTCTTAAACAGTGGACGTTCAGCATTCCAGTATCAAAAAGATTCATTCCGGATGGCGAGCACTTCCGTAGACTATGTATTTGGGATTATCAAGGTGAGAACAGCAGAAAACGTTGGGATTTAATACTCAAGTCATCAAATTGTTTTTTCTATAACTGACAGGTACGCCAACGCAGCAAATCAGATCTCACAATCAAGTTCAATCTACCTGAGGATGAACGTAACCCTTATGCAGCAACAGATTCAGGTGATTAAAATGTTTCTTCATCTTTGTCATGCCAAAAGTCACAATAACTCAACTCTAGCCCTTTCTGTGCATCCTGAATAAATTTGCTTTCACATGCATTCGGATTCACTTAATCGGATTAAAAACGCAGGAAATCACTTGTGGAATCATTGTGATTCCGAGGAATTGTGCACTCAATTGTTTTTATTCTGAAAGATGATGCAATTCTTTTGAAGTTTTGAACTTGAAGAGTGAACGGAGGTTATGTTTTCACCCGTGTTTCTTTGTTTGTCTGTCTGTGAGCATATCACAAAAAAATGATAA